>NC_039364.1:49189790-49306134 GCF_003573695.1 Papaver somniferum
CACAGCCGGCCCCAGCAAAGCAGGCACGCGGTGGGTCCCACTTGATCAGGCACAGCAAGCCCCAGATTGGTCGAAGCAGGCACAGCCGGCCCCAGCAAAGCAAGCACGCGGCGGGTCCCACTTGATCAGGCACATCAAACCCACGTTCGATCAAGCAGGCGCAGTAGCCCCACGAACGAAGCGGGCGCAGCAGTCGATTAGGCACAGCCCCACGATCGAGCGAAGCAGGCGCAGTAGCTCCTCGACCGAAGCAGGCATAGCAAGGTCGATCGAAGCCGTCAAGACCGATATTTGAGCGGAGCAGGCTCTCGACCGAAGCAGGCATAACAAGGTCGATCGAAGCAGGAAATACCGACATCATGCTAGGGGAACGCTCACCTCAACGCCTCTTGAACGTGACATGCTCCAAGGAAAGGACGACCCGTCTCTCCTGGTAACATCTAACTTTGTCTCATAAGTTTTATCTTTAACTGTCACCATCTCATGCCTACCCCACAATAATGCAACCATTATGTGCTAGGCAAGGGACTTAATGTTGATGGTGGATTTTCATTTAAGGCTAAAATTGTCAAAAAAAAAGCCAAAAAATTATGCGCTGACATCCTGCAAAGGATAAAGCCACTGATAAGTGATGAATACTTCTCCACTTTACTAATTCATCCGGGTTAGAGCATGTAGCAACAATCTCTTATACCCTGTGAATTTATAGTGTTATCAATTAATACATGACTAGCCTTGTATTTCATGTTCCGCTGAACTCTCATTATTAGTGCGGCATGACGGCTGAGTGTTGCTCTCAGCAGAGTAACATGAATCTCCAAACGTTGATAATGAGGTATGCACAAAATACTCGTACAAGCTACATCTCTCGGTGTGTTATACTAACCCGATTGAGCATATTTGAATCTGAAATGTCCATATCAGTCTCAGAAACAATCATGACCACGCAAGTTGGCCGCACGATTTAACCAGCCTAGACGATCCTCAACAGGAGCAGGCTACTACATTAATGACCACCAGCGGGCCCACTTATGCCGTGGTTGGTCGAATACCTACCATGCCTCCCAAACTACCACCGAACACCAGCCTGAAGTTGGATGTCCAGACTGGTATGGAGCATCTTGGAGGAGTCGTACAAACAAAGGCCGCCTATGGCGGTCTCAAGTTCATCACGTCCGTCCAACTTCACCGCGTGGTGTACACCGGGGGACCTTCTTCCTACCTGCATGACCGACTCTTCCTTAACCTGACCAGATTGCAATATACGATTTTCCGAAGTTGTGTCAGCGTGAAGAATTGAGGGTCGCAGGAAAGTCCACTAAAAACCTAAAATTGATCACGACCATCCAACTTCACCAGCACGGTTGGATGGCTTAGATTAACCCTGAGGCGGTCGGACACATACCACCACAGTCATCACCGGCCTAATAAATGCCCCGCACAATCGACCTCTCTAGATGAGGTGTATAGCATGTATTTTCGGTTGGCCAAACTAGCTAACACGCGGCCGGAAAAAACCCTAATTAGGGTTTATGTCGCAAATCGATTACGAGCGTCCATTTTCTCCTGCTCGGATGAAGGGTCCAGGAATAGACTAAGAAGGTCCGGTGAGTATCAACACGATCACCGTAGGCCCACCTATCTCCACGCCCGATCAGCCAAGGCAAACCATGGCTGGATGCCTTGGTTCGCATGCCCTAAAGATGGCATGTTGCGCCTCTTCAAAAATTCTTTGCGGCACGAGATTTCTGTCGTAAATCGATCTCAACCACTCCTCTTGACGGGTCGAATTGAGTGGCCTAGATCGCACTTTCACAGGACAGTGAGGTATGGACATATACATCGGCGTGTCGTCCACACGCATGCCCGATCGGTCCTGCCAAAAAATGTCCCCAAGCTTGGTTTCGACCAAGCTGAAGAGTGATGCTTGCGCACCTCTTCAAAATCCTAATTCCACTAACGGTCGCAGATGAATGTCACAAGATCATCTCGTCCGTTCAACTTCACCTGCTTGGTTATACAGCCCTGGTCAGGAGTTAACTGGTCAATGAGGTGTCGTGGTGATTACCATCCGCCACTCTACCACACCATGTGGTCGGCCAAGGGAGGACTTGCGTGCGCAGCCTCCAAACCATCACATGAATATGGCTAGACATGCATCTATTTTAAGACGCTTAATTCGCAACTCACTCCATTAAACCTTAAAAACAACGATGCTTTCTCCATATTAAATATATTCAATACATTACATGCATAGAATTCACACGATATTTCATAAATATCGACTTCCTAAATAACTTAGATATTTAACCTAGCATCACATGCTTTCTGTGGGTCCTACGATCCACACACTCGAGACATTAATCATGTCACAAACTGGGGGATACATACTGGGGTATTGGTCTGGCAGTTTACAGCGTGCAGCGCACAAAGCGCCATCACAAGAACGTGTCAGGAAGACATGGACGGTTAGTGATGATGGGAGAAGTGGGCAAGACTGATCGTGTGACACTAACACACGCAACTCCACTACTCCATCACTCCACTTTCTCCACTTCCCACGAGAGACGTGGGTAAGGCTCAATGACTTGTATAAATAGGTTCTCCTCCCTATTTCCAAGAACAAGACAACAGAAACCAAGTGTTGATACAATCGTATCTAAACACCAGAACTGATAGCTTACATTCTGCAAGCCAGATCAGCTTTCTGATACAAGTCATACACAGCCAACACCTTCACAATCTCAACACATTCTTTGCTTCCCTCTCTAAGATCAACCCCATCTCCTTCACTTTGTGACCGAAGCAAGTCTGGAACGGCCATTTCTTGGTTTAAGCCAGAATTGTACAGATTGATTTCTCGAATCACAAGAACTCTCGTGCAGTGCATTTGTTTAGGGTTTAGATTCATTTCTCATTCACACACCCCAAATTACCAAAACCGGCAGAAATAGTTTTCACCCATAAACACCAGTTCAGCATGCAGTCGATTTTAGCAGGGTCAGCTGCAACTTCTTTATCACTAATTATGTGGCCTAGATACTCTAGTTGATGTTGACCAAAACTGCATTTGTTGCGCTTTTCTAGCAGTGAGTGTTCTTGCAGAATAGATAATGTGATTCTAAGATTCTCACAATGAGATGCTAAGTCTGGACTATAGATCAAGATGTCGTCGAAAAAAACTAGAATGAACTTGCGTAGATAGGGTTTAAAAATGTCATTCATAAGGGACTGGAATGTTGTCGGGGCATTAGTAAGCCCAAACGGCATGACCGTAAACTCAAAATGCCCGTGATGTGTTCTAAAAGCATTTTTCTGCACATCAGGAGGGTGTACTCGAATCTGGTGATAGCCAGATCGAAGGTCTAAATTATAGCGTTCGAGTCTTTTCGAGTGTGTATTTTTCGAATGTACACTCGAAACTGCTCTAAGTTGACAAATCTTGTTTATGAGGCCTAGATTTCAAAATTTTGCTAAAATATCAAGATCATCTGGGTCTATAGACCAACATGTCCTGATCATTAGCATGTTTCCAAACAAAATAGACACCTCTTGAGCTAAATTATAGCGTTCGAGTCTTTTCGAGTGTGTATTTTTCGAATGTACACTCGAAACTGCTCTAAGTAGAAAAATCTTGTTTATGTGGCCTAGACTTCAAAATTTGGATAGCGTTCGAGTCTTTTCGAGTGTGTATTATTCGAATGTACACTTGAAACTGCTCTAAGTAGAAAATTCGTTTTTATGAGGCCTAGGATTCAAAACTTGGATAAAATATCAAGATCATGTGGGTCTATAGACCAACATGTCCTGATAATTAGCATGTTTTCAATCAAAATAGAAACCTGTTGAGCTAAATTATAGTGTTCGAGTCTTTTCGAGTGTGTATTATTCGAATGTACACTCGAAACTGCTCTAAGTAGAAAATTCGTGTTTATGAGGCCTAGGCTTCAAAACTTGGCTAAAATATCAAGATCATGTGGGTCTATAGACCAACATGTCCTGATAAATAGCATGTTTTCAATCAAAATAGACACCTCTTGAGCTAAATTATAGCGTTCGAGTCTTTTCGAGTGTGTATTTTTCGAATGTACAGTCGAAACTGCTCTAAGTAGAAAAATCTTGTTTATGTGGCCTAGACTTCAAAATTTGGCTAAAAATATCAAGATCATGTGGGTCTATAGACCAACATGTCCTGATAATTAGCATGTTTCCAATCAAAATAGACACCTCTTGAGCTAAATTATAGCGTTCGAGTCTTTTCGAGTGTGTATTTTTCGAATGTACACTCGAAACTGCTCTAAGTAGAAAATTCGTGCTTATGAGGCCTAGGCTTCAAAACTTGGATAAAATATCAAGATCATGTGGGTCTATAGACCAACATGTCCTGATAATTAGCATGTTTTCAATCAAAATAGACATCGGTTGAGCTAAATTATAGCGTTCGAGTCTTTTCGAGTGTGTATTTTTCGAATGTACACTCGAAACTGCTCTAAGTAGAAAAATCTTTTTTATGTGGCCTAGACTTCAAAATTTGGCTAAAATATCAAGATCATGTGGGTCTATAGACCAACATGTCCTGATCATTAGCATGTTTCCAATCAAAATAGACACCTGTTGAGCTAAATTATAGCGTTCGAGTCTTTTCGAGTGTGTATTATTCGAATGTACACTCGAAACTGCTCTAAGTAGAAAATTCGTGTTTATGAGGCCTAGGCTTCAAAACTTGGCTAACATATCAAGATCATGTGGGTCTATAGACCAACATGTCCTGATCAATAGCATGTTTTCAATCAAAATAGACACCTCTTGAGCTAAATTATAGCGTTCGAGTCTTTTCGAGTGTGTATTTTTCGAATGTACACTCGAAACTTCTCTAAGTAGACAAATCTTGTTTCTGAGGCCTAGATTTCAAAAAATTTCTAAAATATAAAGATAATCTGGGTTTATAGACCAACATGTACTGATCATTAGCATGTTTCCAATAAAAATAGAAACCTGTTGAGCTAAATTATAGCGTTCAAGTCTTTTCGAGTGTGTATTATTCGAATGTACACTCGAAACTGCTCTCTAAGTAGAAAATTCGTGTTTATGAGGCCTATGCTTCAAAACTTGGCTAAAATATCAAGATCATGTGTGTCTATAGACCAACATGTCCTGATCAATATCACGTTTTCAATCAAAATAGACACCTCTTGAGCTAAATTATAGCGTTCGAGTCTTTTCGAGTGTGTATTATTCGAATGTACACTCGAAACTGCTCTAAGTAGAAAATTCGTATTTATGAGGCCTAGCCTTCAAAACTTGGCTAACATATCAAGATCATGTGGGTCTATAGACCAACATGTCCTGATCATTAGCATGTTTCCAATCAAAATAGACACCTCTTGAGCTAAATTATAGCGTTCGAGTCTTTTCGAGTGTGTATTTTTCGAATGTACACTCGAAACTGCTCTAAGTAGACAAATCTTGTTTATCAGGCCTAGATTTCAAAATTTTCCTAAAATATCAAGATCATCTGGGTCTATAGACCAACATGTCCTGATCATTAGCATGTTTCCAATAAAAATAGAAACCTGTTGAGCTAAATTATAGCATTCGAGTCTTTTCGAGTGTGTATTATTCGAATGTACACTCGAAACTGCTCTAAGTAGAAAATTCATGTATATGAGGCCTAGGCTTCAAAACTTGGATAAAATATCAAGATCATGTGGGTCAATAGACCAACATATCCTGATAATTAGCATGTTTCCAATCAAAATAGACACCTCTTGAGCTAAATTATAACGTTCGAGTCTTTTCGAGTGTGTATTTTTCGAATGTACACTCGAAACTTCTCTAAGTAGACAAATCTTGTTTATGAGGCCTAGACTTCAAAATTTAGCTAAAATATCAAGATCATCTGGGTCTATAGACCAACATGTCCTGATCATTAGCATGTTTCCAATAAAAATAGACACCGGTTGAGCTAAATTATAGCGTTCGAGTCTTTTCGAGTGTGTATTATTCGAATGTACACTCGAAACTGCTCTAAGTAGAAAATTCATGTATATGAGGCCTAGGCTTCAAAACTTGGATAAAATATCAAGATCATGTGGGTCAATAGACCAACATATCCTGATAATTAGCATGTTTCCAATCAAAATAGACACCTCTTGAGCTAAATTATAACGTTCGAGTCTTTTCGAGTGTGTATTTTTCGAATGTACACTCGAAACTTCTCTAAGTAGACAAATCTTGTTTATGAGGCCTAGACTTCAAAATTTAGCTAAAATATCAAGATCATGTGGGTCTATAGACCAACATGTCCTGATCAATAGCATGTTTTCAATCAAAATAGACACCTCTTGAGCTAAATTATAGCGTTCGAGTCTTTTCGAGTGTGTATTTTTCGAATGTACACTCGAAACTGCTCTAAGTTGACAAATCTTGTTTATGAGGCCTAGATTTCAAAATTTTGCTAAAATATCAAGATCATCTGGGTCTATAGACCAACATGTCCTGATCATTAGCATGTTTCCAAACAAAATAGACACCTCTTGAGCTAAATTATAGCGTTCGAGTCTTTTCGAGTGTGTATTTTTCGAATGTACACTCGAAACTGCTCTAAGTAAAAAAATCTTGTTTATGTGGCCTAGACTTCAAAATTTGGATAAAATATCAAGATCATGTGGGTCTATAGACCAACATGTCCTGATCATTAGCATGTTTCCAATCAAAATAGACACCTCTTGAGCTAAATTATAGCGTTCGAGTCTTTTCGAGTGTGTATTTTTCGAATGTACACTCGAAACTGCTCTAAGTAGAAAATTCGTGTTTATGAGGCCTAGGCTTCAAAACTTGGCTAAAATATCAAGATCATGTGGGTCTATAGTCCAACATGTCCTGATCATTAGCATGTTTCCAAATCAAAATAGACACCTCTTAAGCTAAATTATAGCGTTCGAGTCTTTTCGAGTGTGTATTTTTCGAATGTACACTCGAAACTGCTCTAAGTAGAAAATTCGTGTTTATGAGGCCTAGGCTTCAAAACTTGGCTAAAATATCAAGATCATGTGTGTCTATAGACCAACATGTCCTGATAATTAGCATGTTTTCAATCAAAATAGACATCTCTTGAGCTAAATTATAGCGTTCGAGTCTTTTCGAGTGTGTATTTTTCGAATGTACACTCGAAACTGCTCTAAGTAGACAAATCTTGTTTATGAGGCCTAGACTTCAAAATTTAGCTAATATATCAAGATCATCTGGGTCTATAGACCAACATATCCTGATCATTCGCATGTTTCCAATAAAAATAGACACCGGTTGAGATAAATTATAGCGTTCAAGTCTTTTCGAGTGTATATTAGTTGAATGTACACTCGAAACTGCTCTAAGTAGAAAATTCGTGTTTATGAGACCTAGCCTTCAAAAATTGGCTAACATATCAAGATCATGTGGGTCTATAGACCAACATATCCTGATCATTAGCATGTTTTCAATCAAAATAGACACCTCTTGAGCTAAATTACAGCGTTCGAGTCTTTTCGAGTGTGTATTTTTCGAATGTACACTCGAAACTGCTCTAAGTAGACAAATCTTGTTTATGAGGCATAGCCTTCAAAAATTGGCTAACATATCAAGATCATGTGGGTCTATAGACCAACATATCCTGATCATTAGCATGTTTTCAATCAAAATAGACACTTCTTGATCTAAATTACAGCGTTCGAGTCTTTTCGAGTGTGTATTTTTCGAATGTACACTCGAAACTGCTCTAAGTAGACAAATCTTGTTTATGAGGCCTAGATTTCAAAATTTTGCTAAAATATCAAGATCATGTGGGTCTATAGACCAACATGTCCTGATCATTAGCATGTTTCCAATCAAAATAGACACCTCTTGAGCTAAATTATAGCGTTCGAGTCTTTTCGAGTGTGTATTTTTCGAATGTACACTCGAAACTGCTCTAAGTAGACAAATCTTGTTTATGAGGCCTAGATTTCAAAATTTTGCTAAAATATCAAGATCATGCGGGTCTATAGACCAACATGTCCTGATCATTAGCATGTTTCCAATCAAAATAGACACCTCTTGAGCTAAATTATAGCGTTCGAGTCTTTTCGAGTGTGTATTTTTCGAATGTACACTCGAAACTGCTCTAAGTAGACAAATCTTGTTTATGAGGCATAGCCTTAAAAAATTGGCTAACATATCAAGATCATGTGGGTCTATAGACCAACATATCCTGATCATTAACATGTTTTCAATCAAAATAGACACCTCTTGAGCTAAATTACAGCGTTCGAGTCTTTTCGAGTGTGTATTTTTCGAATGTACACTCGAAACTGCTCTAAGTAGACAAATCTTGTTTATGAGGCCTAGACTTCAAAATTTGGCTAAAATATCAAGATCATGTGGGTCTATGGACCAACATGTCTTTATCATTAGCATGTTTCCAATCAAAATAGATACCTCTTGAGCTAAATTATAGCGTTCGATTCTTTTCGAGTGTGTATTATTCGAATGTACGCTCGAAACTTCTCTAAGTAGAAAATTCGTGTTTATGAGGCCTAGGCTTCAAAACTTGGCTAAAATATCAAGATCATGTGGGTCTATAGACCAACATGTCCTGATAATTAGCATGTTTTCAATCAAAATAGACATCGGTTGAGCTAAATTATAGCGTTCGAGTCTTTTCGAGTGTGTATTTTTCGAATGTACACTCGAAACTGCTTTAAGTAGAAAAATCTTGTTTATGTGGCCTAGACTTCAAAATTTGGCTAAAATATCAAGATCATGTGGGTCTATAGACCAACATGTCCTGATTATTATCATGTTTCCAATCAAAATAGACACCTCTTGAGCTAAATTATAGCGTTCGAGTCTTTTCGAGTGTGTATTTTTCGAATGTACACTCGAAACTGCTCTAAGTAGAAAATTCGTGTTTATGAGGCCTAGGCTTCGAAACTTGGCTAAAATATCAAGATCATGTGGGTCTATAGACCAACATGTCCTGATAATTAGCATGTTTTCAATCAAAATAGACATCTCTTGAGCTAAATTATAACGTTCGAGTCTTTTCGAGTGTGTATTTTTCGAATGTACACTCGAAACTGCTCTAAGTAGACAAATCTTGTTTATGAGGCCTAGACTTCAAAATTTAGCTGAAATATCAAGATCATCTGGGTCTATAGACCAACATGTCCTGATCATTAGCATGTTTCCAATAAAAATAGACACCGGTTGAGCTAAATTATAACGTTCAAGTCTTTTCGAGTGTGTATTATTTGAATGTACACTCGAAACTGCTCTAAGTAGAAAATTCGTGTTTATGAGGCCTAGAGTTCATCAATTATGGGTATTGGGTACTTATCTTTAATAGTAATGAAATTGAGCTTGCGATAGTCTACGCAGAAACCCCAATCTCCATCCTTTTTCTTGACCAACAGCACCGAAGAAGCAAACAGGTTGTGGCTAGTTTGAATGACCCCTGCTGCTAGCATCTCTTGCACTAGTTTCTCAATAACAGCTTTCTGCACAAATGGTACACGATAAGGCCTCTGATTTGGTGGAGCTGAGTTAGGCACCAAAGGAATATGATGATCCTGCGCTCGTTATGGTGGCTGAGAAGTTGGAAGACCGGAAAGAACTGATTCAACACTTCAGCAATTGGAGTAGCAATGTCGGACGGTTCAGTTGTGGCAGAAATAGAAGATAACTGACCAAATAAAACAGGGTCACCACTGCGAAGTAACTTGTGAAATTCCTTTCCTGTCATCATAGAAATGCGAATTTCTTCTTTTTGGTGACCAACCAATGTAATATTAGTACCCTTGTGCTGAAACTGGATAGTTAACTTCTTAAAATCAAATAACATCGGGTTGATTTCCCTCATCCAGTCCACTCCAAGGACCATGTCACAACCTCCTAACTCAAGTAGGTGCAAGTTATGAGAAAAAGTATGCCCTTGCATAGTCCAAGAAAAACCTGGGTAATGTGCTTGACTGAGTAAATTATTTCCATCTGCTACTGTGACTTGTAATGTCTGAGTTGGTACAATAAGGCTCCCACTCTTTCTAGCTGCAGATGGGTCTATAAAACTGTGTGTACTCCCACTGTCTACTAGAATAGTAAGACCCTGAGTTCTCACTTGACCTTTTATCTTGATAGTAGAGTGAGATATATACTGCCGGCCAATGCATGTACTGATATCTCTATTTCTTCCTCCAACTCGACAATAGTTGGACTAGAACTTGCACCCTCTTCTACAGAATGCCCACACTCATCATCATCAGTTACTATAATATACAACTATTGTTTTAGACATTTATGATCTTTGGAGTATTGCTCATCGCAGTTATAACACAGGCCTTTTTCTCTTTTTTGCTCTCATTTCAGCACAAGTGAGCTTCTTTACTGGTGGTAACTTAGGGATGGTGGTGGGACTGGTGACAATGGGTGTAGTGACTAAAGAAGGATGAGTAAGTGACTTATTGGGAATTGTTAAATTTATTCCCATACACAAATTTGTATGAAAATGTGGGGAAGTTTTTGCTACCTTGTCCATGATGCACTCTTGACGCCTAGCCAGAAAATAGCTTGTTGCAGGGAAGTATGAGTAAACATCTGAACAACCATCCTTATATCCTCTTTCAGTCCACTAATGAAGTTATGGATGAAATATTCTTCATTCAGTGATGGATTTTTAGCCAACATTAATGCTTTCAACTCTTCAAACTGTTCTTGGTATTTTAACCAGTACAAGATACCCTTACCTATTTGGTAGTCTTGGAACCAGACATCTGCTTTGCCATCCAAGTATAGGTTTGCTATGTTCACCTTCTGTTCATCATTCATTTGGTGGAGAAAGAATACTTCTTATATTTGCGTATCCAAGCTCTAGGATTAGTTCCATCGAAACGTGGGAAGTATACTCTAGGTCTGTAATTAGAAAATTGACCTTCACCCAACTGATGAGTCTGAATGAGACGTTGCTGAGGAATCGATTGATAACCATGGAAAGTGTTGCTAGTAGATGGATCTGGTAGTCCTCCATCATCCCAAGGAGGAGTAGAATCACCATCCTCAACATTTCCCTGAGAGAAAACCGGACGATCGAGAAGCAATTGGAACTTCTTATCTAGAGAAGATTGAAGAAGTTGAAATTGATTATCGATATCAGTTTTCAATGTCTACATATCGGTTTTAACAGATCGGAACGACTGCACTTCCTCACACAATTCCTGCAATTCTAGACTCAAGTTCTTGGTGAATTCATTCAATCTCTGCAACCGAGTACCATCTGCCATGATAACTGCAAAGGAAAGACCTAATCTGATACCACTTGTAGTGATCTACACTACAAAGAAGCAGAAAGATAGGAGGAACACATGATCTTCATTGTGATTTTAGGTAAAACCTCAGAGAGGCGGAAAAAAACAACTTAGATTCAATTTTTCTTAATCCTTACAGAAGCAGGTCTCAAAACATATAGGGTTACAATTAGTAAGTGTGCCACACACACGTTATAAGCTCACACGAGTAATTGACACGGACTTTGTTAAATACACCCAACTGACTGATAAGTACACTTAAGAGAGGGTGCACTTATAGTGGGACATGACAGTTCGCACATTAGTGTAAAAGTTCAAAACCGGGAACCTAAAGTATGCATACTTGTGTATATACAAAAAGGTTGTAGGAGACTGGGTAAGTATGCGTACCCATACGCATACTGGCGGAAGTTCACGTCCGTGAATTTCTGCTGAGTTTGAAAACCAAAACCAAACTCATTCGGTTACCTAAAGTATGCATACCCGTACGCATGTCGGTGGAAAGTTCACGTCCGTGAATTTCTACTGAGTTTGAAAACCAAACCAAACTCAAATCTGGTTACTTAAGTACGCATACCCGTATGCATACTTAAGTGGTTACTTTCTAAAATCGGTTGTACATGAACCTAAACATTTATCAATAAGAAATGCAATCTTTGCAAATTGTGGCTATAATGTTCATGTATTGATTCGAGTGAATCAAACCGATTTTGCTTCAATTGTGTTCTTGTATAAATCCATGAGAATATATCAATTGAACAACTCTTTAACTAGTTTCATTTGAACTAGTTATGGTTAAGATGAATAAGGTTGATATGAGAGTAATCATATGGCTAACCTCGGTTAACTATTTTTGAACCAACATGGTGCACACGTTTGGGTACGGTTACATAACCTAAATGAGGGTACACTTCATTTGTGTGTGACAAGCTAAGTTCGATCTAACGGTTGAAAGATATTAGCTTGGTTGAATCAGGTTTTTCATCTAACAGTGATTATTGAATGCTTTGTTACCAAGGTAACTTAGATTGCAAACTCTGATTTGAAAACTATATAAAGGAGAACTCTAGAAACTAGGAAACCTAATCCCCACACCTCCTGTGTGTTACAAGTTGCATAACTAGAGTCGATTCTCCTTTAGCCTTAGGTTTCTTCTCGAGACCCTGTAGGTTAACGACTTGAAGACTTCATTGGGATTGTGAAGCCATACCCAACTATTCTCTTTGTAGTTGCGTGATCTGATCTTGTTGTTTCTATCGTGATTGAGTGCAACTGTAAAATTGTATTGAGATTTATATCTCTGATAGGCAAGATAGAAAAGTTGTCACAAACACCTTCGTCTCATCGTTTGTGATTCCACAATAACTTGTTTCACTAGTCGATTAATTTTATTGTGAGGTGATTGATAATACTATGCTGTTCTTCGGGAATATAAGTCTGGTTTATCAATTGGTTCATGTTCACCTTGATTTATCAAAAGACGGAACAAAAACTCTTGGGTATTTTTGTGGGAGACAGAGTTATTCAATCCTATAGACTTTTCTGTGTGAGACAGATTTGTTTATCAAGTCTTCGACTTTGGGTCGTAGCAACCCTTAGTTGTGGGTGAGATCAGCTAAGAGAATCAAGTGTGTAGTATCCTGCTGGGATCAGAGACGTAAAGAGCGCAACTGTACCTTGAATCAGTGTGATATTGATTAAGGTTCAACTATAGTCCAGTCTGAAGTTAGCTTGGAGTAGGCTAGTGTCTGTAGCGGCTTAATACAGTGTGGTGTTCAATCTGGACTAGGTCCTGTGGTTTTTCTGCATTTGCGGTTTCCTCGTTAACAAAATTCTGGTGTCTGTGTTATTTCTTTTCCTCATTATATTTTGTTATATAATTTTAATATTACAGGTTGTGCGTTAAGATCAATCAATTAAAATATCCAACCTTTGGTTGTTGATTTACACTGATTGACACTTGAACATTGGTCTTTGGTACCGTTCAAGTAGTTCCTCTTATATTCAATTGGGATCGCAGATTTCTATTTGCTGATTGCGGATTGAATTAAGAGTTAGAGATATTAAACTCTTTGATATACTTTATTCTAGATTGAGTCTGACTGTCTAGTTGATTCTCTAGAAAGTGTATTGGAGTAAGTCCTCTCAGATTGCCAAACGAATTGTTGGGTGTGGTTGTTAGACCCCCGCATTTTCAATTGGTATCAGAGCAGGCAAACACGTTAAAGACTTTACAATTCTGTGTTTGTAGCGATCTGATATGGAAAGAGGTGTTATCTCAATAAACGTACCACCAGTCTTCAATGGCTCAAATTACTTGTGGTGGAAAATTTTTATGCGTGCCTTTCTTCAAGCGCGTGATTTTCAATCATGGGTTTATGTAGTTAATGGATATGAGGCTCCCGTTGTGGAAATAAGTAATGCATCCTTTCCAAAGAACATTGGTGCATATGATGCTTCCGAGATACTTGCTGCAAAGAAAAACTCCGACGGTTTGAATGCCATCGTACATGCCATTACCCTAGATCTTCAGCACCATGTGACTACGTGCACACGGTCTAAAGATGCTTGGGATATCTTAGAAACCGTATTCGAAGGAAATACCAGTGAAAAGGAATCTAGGCTTCAAAACCTTAATTCCGATTGGGAAAACCTTCGTATGGAAGATGAAGTTTCATTTGATGAATTTAATCACAAAGTGTCTGAAATTGTTAATGCATATTTTGCATTGGGTAAGACTATTCCTGAAAAGGACATTGTGATGAAAATTCTCAGATCACTGCCATCTAGATATGTGAAAAAGCGGGGGTCTAACAACACCACCCAATATTTCGATTAGCAATCTGTATGGACTAACTCCGAAATACTTTGCTAGAGAATCAACTAGACAGTCAGACTCAATCTAGATATAAAGTATCTCAAGGAGTTAATATCTCTCTCTTGATTTGATTTTTACTCAAGCTAAAAACAATAACGAGTCTTTATCAAATACAAGGAATACTTGGACGGTACCAAAGACCAATGCCCAAGGATCAATCAACTATAATCAACAACCAAAGGTTGGATTAGAGAAGTTTATGATCACGAATGCACAACCTGCATTATATCAATTATATAAAATATAATGCGGAAAATAAATAACACAGACACCAGAAGTTTTGTTAACGAGGAAACCGCAAATGCAGAAAAACCCCGGGACCTAGTCCGAATTGAATACACACTGTATAAGCCGCTGCAGACACTAGCCTACTGCAAACTAACTTCGGGTTGGACTATAGTTGAACCTTATCAATCTCCTACTGATACAAGGTACAGTTGTACTCCTACGCCTTTGATCCCAACAGGATACTGCGCACTTGATTCCCTTAGATGATCTCACCCACAACCAAGAGTTGTTGTAACCCAAAATCACAGACTTGATAATAAACAGATCTGTCTCACACAGAAAAGTCTATAAAAGGATAAATCTATCTACCACAGATAAACCCTAGGTTTTGTTCCTTCTTTAGATATAAAATCAAGGTAACATGAACCAATTGATAATCCGGTCTTATATTCCCGAAGAACAGCCTAAATTAATCAATCACCTCTCTACAATCCTTCCTGACTACACAAGCAGATTGTCGAGGAATCACAAACAGTGAGACGAAGATGTTTGTGACTTTTTTATCTTGCCTATCGGAGAAATCTCACGATCTCAATCCAATCAATCGATTGTACTTGTACGATAGAAGATGCAAGATCAGATCACACAACTACGATAAAGTAGTATCGATCTGGATTCACAATCCCAATGAAGTCTTTAAGCCGTTAACCTGATTTTAGAGAAGAAAATCAAAGGTTAATGGAGATCGACTCTAGCGGGCGCACTAGTAGCACACAGACGTGTGGGGATTAGTTTTTCACAATTCTAGATGTCTCCTTTATATATCCTTCAAATCAGGGTTTTGCCTTAGTTAAAAAGCAATCCTTATTCACCGTTAGATGAAAACCTGATTTAGATTCAAGCTAATATTTCTCAACCGTTAGATCGAAAACTTAGCTTGTCACACACACTTGGGTAGACGTTTACTGGGTTCGTGAAAACCATGCCCAAACGTGTACGTGTATGTTGGTTCAACATAGTAACCATATGAGAATTTCATATTAACCTTGTTCTTCTTCACCATGACTAGTTCAATTGACTCAAATGAACTAGTTACAGAGTTGTTCAATTACTTTGAGATCTTATGTAACTACACAAGACACAATTAAAGCAAAGATGATTCGATTCGATTGAATCGGCTCATGAACATTATAGCCACGGTTTGCATAAAGCATTCCTTAGTAATTTAATGTTTCATGTTCAGAGCATATCTTTAGATCATAACCTCTTAAGTTCACAAACAAGTTCGCGGACTTAAGTTAATCGGTTGATTTTTCCAAACTCAACAGAAATTCTCGGGATAAGAACTTCCGCCAATTCGCGGACTGGGTTCGCAGACTGAGTTTGCGGACTAAGCACACAAACGAGTATTTGGAAAATCCCAACAGAAATTCTCGGTCGAGAACTTCCGACAGTTCGCGGACTTGGCAAGCCAATTCCACAATCCTCCCGATTCTCTTGATCAACAAAGTTCGACAACTTCGGTTCAAGGAATACATGGTTATGTAATCTAAACTCTCATTTCAATCATTGAGACATTTTCAGAGGACGCTATGTAGCCGTTATTCACAGACCGATTCACGTCAAAGCAATTCTCAAAGTGATTGAAACTTTTCATGACTTTCGTCACTAGGTGAAGATAAACTTGATCAAAGCGAAACGCTTTACCAACACATGATTTCAAGATAAAATATAAGCAATGAATGCTCAGCTCGAAATGTCAAATGTGTATGATCTAGTCTATATAGCATACGACTTTAGTCTCATAAGAAGTAGGAGATAGAATAGATAGACTTTTGAGTGATAGATAAGTTCAAGTCTCCACATACCTTTTTGTTGATGAAGTTCCACGGTTCCTTGTATAGATCTTCATCGTTGTATGATGAATCTCCATGAAGTCCTTGAGATCAACTACACTTTTCTATCCTAGTCCGAGACTCAGCTATGTAGGCTAGAAATCAAGACTTATATTTTTGATCACTAACATTGACAAACATGCTTGAGATAGAAACGCATACGAGTTTGACCGAGCTATGCTCTAACAATCTCCCCCTTTGTCAATTTTAGTGAAAAAAATATTAATATATATGGAATACAAAATAGATAAACTTTAGTGGCTCCTATTCCATAGTATAATCTTCAACGTTCCTTGAAATCTTCGTCCTTCCAAGTACTCCAATGATCCCAAAGGTTGTAAGTTTATGACCATCGTTGTTGAAGATCCGTAGCTATAACAATGAGAGAAATCGAGATTCTCGATCATTATTATACAGTGTCATAGTATTATTATATAACATCAAAGTCCAATTGTATCACGACTTTAACAATAATACTACGGTGATATGTATCACTCCCCGTTACTCAATACTCCATCCCAAAGGTTGTAAGTTTAGCACCATCGTTGTTGAAGATCCGTAGCTATAAAAATGAGAGAAATCGAGATTCTCGATCATTATTATACAGTGTCATAGTATTAACATCAAAGTCCAATTGTATCACGACTTTAACAATAATACTACGGTGATATGTATCACTCCCCCTTAGTCAATACTCCATCCCAAAGGTTGTAAGTTTAGCACCATCGTTGTTGAAGATCCGTAGCTATAATAATGAGAGAAATCGAGATTCTCGATCATTATTATACAGTGTCATAGTATTATTAAATAACATCAAAGTCCAATTATATCACGACTTTAACAATAATACTACGGTGATATGTATCACTCCCCGTTAGTCAATACTCCATCTTGATCATGGAAAACACTCCCCCTTACACAATGATCCGAAAACCATATGTATTTGTAGTGTGAACTACAATATTTCTCCCCCTTTTTGTTAATAAAATTGGCAAAGGTACAAGAATGGGATCATAATTAAATTTCCACAAGAGACATTTCATGACCAAAAGAAAAATACATACCAACTTAATTTAGATGCAATCTAATAGCCGAAGCTAACAGCATTCATCAAGGAGTTATAAGATACAATATAAACCCTATAGAATTCCACAGCCGCACTCCCAGCAAGATATTACAATTAAGCACAAGTTCAAAAGAACTCTCCCCCATTTGATGTCATTCCCGAGAGAACAACAAGAGCGACCTTAATTTCAAAAGAAAAGAATGATTTTTTATTGGACACCAAAAACCATAGGAATGATTTTCTATATCCAAAGGTCAACCAAATTAACCACAAGTAAACCCATGATTAATTCAATCGGAATACGCAACTAAATCAAACCACAAAAGTGATCAATTTAATTGAAAGTGCTCAACATAAGTAAACTCACGGAGCTACGACTAAGTCAATCACATGGAGATGACTAACTTAACCGTTCAAATACTCAACATAAGGAAAACCTTACGTAATATATGACTACATTAACCAAAGAACATGATAGTGTAGCCTTTCATATACTCAACACAAGAACTTGTGGAATATATGAAACTCAACTAGATTAATTACAAGAGAACCTATAATTAATCTAATTGGAATACAAACAACCAAACTAATCACCGAAGTAATTAATTTAATTATTTTGGGCTCAACATAAGAGAACTTATGGAACCCCAACTAAGTTCATCATAGAATATGACAACCTTAACCGTACATGTACTCGACATAAGAAAGAAGATTTATGGAGTACTAACTAAATAACCAAACTAGTTGATTAATTTAGTTCCTAATGCTCGACATATAGCATCTTATGGAACAACCAACAAAGCCAAGGTAAATCGATTTAGTTGTAAGGTGCTCAACATAAGACACACAATGGAGCCTTCACGGTAAAACATAATAAGATGGATCAATGAAGATCAATACCGTGGATAAAATACAAGGATCTATTTTATTTTCCATCATAACAACATAATAGACTTTATCCTTGTTGAACAAAAGATTTTATCCTATTTTCCATCAAATACATGATTACATAGGCTTAACTTTTGTATATGTCAAAAGTCCATTCGTCCTTTCATCAATAAGAATACCGATTCATGAACGACTTTACTTTTGACAAAATATGGGACCTTCAAGTTCACGGACGCAAACAATACATATCCCATAAAAATATTGCAATATCACAAACCATTAAAATACTGCAATAAACATCATCCTCCAAATATTTTTAGAATTTAATAACCAATAAACCTAAAAAATAACATAAGAAGATGAAAACAGAAATAGCTATGTGTAGTCACAATCATCGCTATTCAAAGCACTAGTTATTCTTCAAACTAATCCAAAAAGAAGACATCCTAGGCGACAATGCCTTTGAGAAATTCAGCATCATTCCCAAACTCCTTGTTGTCAACAGCCATTGGAACATATGGTTCACGAAGATAGGAGTTTATGTCAACGAACTGTCTTGGCTGATTATGTCATACCAAGGCTCTCTGAATTTCTAAGGACTTTGACACAAAAGCCTTTATTTCACGAATCTCCTTTCTTACTTCCTTCAACTCATCAAGAACATCGGAAAACTTCTGAGACTTAGAAGGCACAACCCTGGGATTTCTTGTATTCCTTATTTTTCTTTTCAGGGACTTAGAAACAGGAGATTTTTCTTTTTCCTTGATTGAAGATTTAACAATCATGTTGACATCCTTTCCATCTGACATGGTGCTTTGAGAACAGTTATAAACAACTGGATTTGTGTGATTGAATCACCTAACTCAACAAGCAATCTTATATAGGATGTCAAAAAGGAATGTAGGTTTCGAAACCTATTGACAGGTTCGTATACGCCCAATTCTAAAACCCTATAAAGAGTAGAATTGTCGATAATAACCCTTTATTTTATTTGATAGACAGAAAATAAAAAATCTAAGAAAAGAAGGAAAAACTTTACTGAAGCCTGAATCAACACTCAATCTTGCCTCTTTTCGATCAGGCACATGAGACAAGATTTTCCCAACAACACAATCAAGTTGTGTTGCGATGAACAACGATTTGTCCATCTTTTTCCTCAAGGGAGGAATCTTCAGACTTCTGTCTATCAAAACGATTCGACCATACTTTCTTTTAAAATGGTCTTACTCTATCCCTGGAAACCAACTTCTTAGATGAAGATAAGATCCTACATACCTCGGCGGCCTTCTGAGCAAGTTTCAGCTTCCTTGCTAATCGATCTGCTCTTCGTTGAAGTTTGTTGGTGTGCCTTATTTGGTGCTTGTACTTGTAATACCTTGATAGTTCGTGTCCCTTCATCGAACAAAACGAGCACGTCAAACTTGGATAGTATTCAGGCATCTGAGATGTGCAAACAGCTAGACATACAGTAGATCCTGAAACATTACTGACAGGGTTTCCAGTTAGAGAATCTTCCAGCTTGATTGGGTTTCCTTCTTCTCCGAACCCATTGAGGTTGATATATGTATTGCTACAAGTATCAAAATCGATGTTTTCACCAAGGAGCCCTACAATTGATTTCCTATCTTCATTGGAATCATAGGTTTCAGATATTTCATCAAGTGTTACAGCTAGACCTTTGTTCCCAGTGTATTTTCTACGATTTGGGCATTCGTTAGCAAAATGGCCAAAAACCTTATACTTACAGCACTGAGGCATGTCCTTGTCATCAGCCTCGTCAGCATCCCTGTTTTTAGGAGGTACGCGACCATGAGGTTTGTCTGATGACCTAGGTTTGTCTCTTGAAAACCGTTTACTTCTCTTCAACAGAAGATCCCTAAACTGTCTTGTGATCAAGGAGTCCGACTTTTCAAGGTCTTCATATGAAAAATCATTCTCAGACTGATCATCCTCAGAGACATGGACACTTTTACCTTTGGCAAGTAATTTAGTGCTCTTCTGTACTTTAAAGGCAACATCCTTACCTACTTTGGATGTATGCTCATGGTCAAAGATCTTTAGCTTCCCAACCAAGGTGTTTCTGGAAAGATTATTGAGGTTATTCCCCTCAACGATGGCATGCTTCTTAGACTCGTAGCTAGATAGCAGCGATCTGAGAATTTTCATCACAATGTCATTTTCAGGAATAGTCTTACCCAATGCAAAAGATTCATTAACAATTTCAGACAATTTGTGATTAAACTCATCAAATGTCTTCATCTGTCATACGAAGGTTCTCCCAATCGGAATTAAGGTTTTGAAGCCTAGCTTCCTTTTCACTGGAGTTTCCTTGAAATACGATTTCTAAGATATCCCAAGCATCTTTAGACCTAGTGCAATTAGACATATGGTGTTGAAGACTTGGGGAAATGACATGTATGATAGCATTTAACCTTTCAGAATTCTGCTTTGCAGCAAGAATCTCGGCAGCATTATATTTACCAATATTATTGGGAACAATTCCATCTCCATCTGCAACAACGGGAGCATCATAACCATTCACCACATATACCCATGATTGAAAATCACGTGATTGAATAAAAGCTCGCATAGTAATTTTCCACCATAAGTAATTTGAGCCGTCGAAGACTGGTGGTACGTTAATAGAGATAACACCTTTGTCCATAGAGTCAGATCGCTATAAACACTGACTTGTTAGGTCTTAACGTGTTTGCCTGATCTGATACCAATTGAAAAATTGGGGGTCTAACAACACCACCCAATATTTCGATTAGCAATCTGTATGGACTAACTCCGAAATACTTTGCTCGAGAATCAACTAGACAGTCAGACTCAATCTAGATAGAAAGTATCTCAAGGAGTTAATATCTCTCTCTTGATTTGATTTTTACTCAATCTAAAAACAATAGCGAGTCTTTATCAAATACAAGGAATACTTGGACGGTACCAAAGACCAATGTTCAAGGATCAATCAACTACAATCAACAACCAAAGGTTGGATTAGAGAAGTTGATGATCACGAACGCACAACCTGTATTATTTCAATTATATAAAATATAATGCGGAAAATAAATAACACAGACACCAGAAGTTTTGTTAACGAGGAAACCGCAAATGCATAAAAACCCCGGGACCTAGTCCAGATTGAATACACACTGTATTAAGCCGCTGCAGACACTAGCTTATTGCAAACTAACTTCGGACTGGACTATAGTTGAACCCCTATCAATCTCCCACTAATACAAGGTACAGTTGTACTCCTATGCCTCTGATCTCAGCAGGATACTGCGCACTTGATTCCCTTAGACGATCTCACCCACAACCAAGAGTTGATGTAACCCAAACACAGACTTGATAACTAACAGATCTGTCTCACACAAAAAAGTCTATAAAAGGATAAATATGTCTCCCACAGATAAACCCTAGGTTTTGTTCCGTCTTTAGATATAAAATCAAGGTAACATGAACCAATTGATAATCCCGTCTTATATTCCCGAAGAACAGCCTAGATTAATCAATCACCTCTCTACAATCCTTCCTGACTACACAAGCGGACTTTCGAGGAATCACAAACAGTGAGACGAAGATGTTTGTGACTTTTCTATCTTGCCTATCGGAGAACTCTCACGATCTCAAGCCAATCAATCAATTGTACTCGTACGATAGAATATGCAAGATCAGATCACACAACTACGATAAAGTAGTATCGGTCTGGATTCACAATCCCAATGAAGTCTTTAAGTCGTTAACCTGATTTTAGAGAAGAAAATCAAGGGTTAATGGAGATCGACTCTAGCGGGCGCACTAGTAGCACACAGACGTGTGGGGATTAGTTTTGCACGATGCTAGATGTCTCCTTTATATGGCCTTCAAATCAGGGTTTTGCCTTAGTTACAAAGTAATCCTTATTCACCGTTAGATGAAAACCTGATCTATATTCAAGCTAATATTTCTCAATCGTTAGATCGAAAACTTAGCTTTTCACACACACTTGTGTAGACGTTTACTGGGTTCGTGAAAACCATGCCCAAACGTGTACGTGTATGTTGGTTCAAAATAGTAACCCAAAAGGTTAACCATATGAGCATTTCATATTAACCTTGTTCTTCTTCACCATAACTAGTTCAATTGACTCAAATGAACTAGTTACAGAGTTGTTCAATTGAGATCTTATGTAACTACACAAGACACAATTGAAGCAAAGATGATTCGATTCGATTGAATCGGCTCATGAACATTATAGCCACGGTTTGCATAAAGAATTCCTTAGTAATTTAATGTTTCATGTTCAGAGCACATATTTAGATCATAACCTCTTAAGTTCACAAACAAGTTCGCGGACTTAAGTTAATCGGTTGAGTTTTCCAAACTCAGCAGAAATTCTCGGGATGAGAACTTCCGCCAGTTCGCGGATTGGGTTCGCGGACTAAGCACACAAAGGAGTATTTGGAAAATCCCAGCAGAAATTCTCGGTCGAGAACTTTTGACAGTTCGCGGACTGAGTTTGCGAACTAGGTTCGTGGACTTGGCAAGCCAATTCCACAATCCTCCCGATTTCTCTTGATCAACAAAGTTCGAAAACTTCGGTTTAAGGATTACATGGTCATGTAATCTAAACTCTCATTTCAATCATTGAGACATTCTCAGAGGACGCTATGTAGCCGTTATTTACAGACCGATTCACGTCAGAGCAATTCTCAAAGTGATTGAAACTTTTCATGACTTTCGTCACTAGGTGAAGATAAACTTGATCAAAGCGAAACGCTTTACCAACACATGATTTCGACATAAAAGATAACCAATGAATGCTCAGCTCGAAATGTCAAATGTGTATGATCTAGTCTATATAGCATACGACTTTTGTCTCATAAGAAGTAGGAGATAGAAGAGATAGACTTTTGATTGATAGATAAGTTCAAGTCTCCACATACCTTTTTGTTGATGAAGTTCCACGGTTCTTTGTATAGATCTTCGTCGTTTCATGATGAATCTCCATGAAGTCCTTGAGCTCAACTACACTTTTCTATCCTAGTACGAGACTTAGCTATGTAGGCTAGAAATCAAGACTTATAGTTTTGATCACTAACATTGACAAACATGCTTGAGATAACAACGCATGCGAGGTTGACCGAGTTATGCTCTAACAATATGATTCTAAGAAGCATGCCATCGTTGAGGAAATAACCTTGATGCTCTCTCCATAAATACGTTGGTTAGGAAGCTAAAGATCTTTGATCATGAGCATACATCCAAAATTAGAAAGGATGTTGCCTTCAAAGCACAAAGGAACACTAAATTACTTGACAAAAGTAAAAGTGTTTATGTCTCTGGGGATGATCTTTTTGAGACTGATTCATCAGATAAAGATCTTGATAAATCAGTCTCTATGATCACAAGACAGTTTAGGGATTTTCTATTGAAGAGAAGTAAACGGTTTCCAGAGACAAACTTAGGTCATCAGTTAAACCTCACAATCGCATTCCTCCTAAAAACAGGGATGCTGACGAGGCTGATGACGAGGATATGCCATAGTGCTTTAAGTGTAAAGGTTTTGGTCATTTTGCAAATGAGTGTCCGAACCGTAGGAAATACACTGGAAATAAAGGTCTTTCTGTTAGAGCGTAGCTCGGTTGAACCCACCAAGCGTTGGTATGTCAAGTTTGGTTGTCATATTTTAGTGAACCAAAACTCATTTAAGAGTCGCTTGATTAAATGTACTAGATTCAACTTTGTATAGGTTAGCTTGAAAGCATTAGGATATGAGACATTACAAGTATTGTGAAGACTTGAAGAAGTGAATAAGTAAGGAGCTACAACCAAAACATTATCCTTCCACTTGAGGTTAGTGATATTTTACTTGAACTGTTTCATTCCCTAAAGTATCTTTCAAGTCGTGCATATTGAAAACAAAACTACGAAGCATGAACACTCTAGATAGATAGTATTAAGGAATACAATACGAGGTTTATTGTTGAACCATTAAACTTTGTAGATAAGATATCGACATAATCGTTTGAATGCTATTGTGATTATGTATGGGTATGAGGTGAGGATTTCATCCTAGGAAACAATGTTTTACATGTGTTTTAAGGAAGTAAGTTCATGAACTTAGTTTGTGAATCGAAAAGGAAATCGCCAGGCGTTATTGAGATTGTTATTCATTGTATATCTTATAAACGACCAATATGTGTGATTAGTACAACCTCTCATGACTTGTTTGTGTTCTTGGTAAAACTATTCACATAAGGCCCGACTTATGTATTGGTATGACTTTTATTAGTGAAACTGATCTTAAGTAATCACCTGATGGTATGATCGAGTTTGCGTAGTTTGTAAGACCTAACTCTGGGTAAAGAGGAACCGATCCTAGTAAGAGGTGAAACACATCACAAAGAGGAATTGATCCTTGTATGAGGTGCAGCAAGGTTTATAGCAGAAAGGGAAACTGATCCTATGGACATGTGCAACACGTTTTTAGGCAAAGGGGTTCCGATCCTTTGGACATGTGCAACACATATAAGTTAGATATCATATATATGTGGGGAACCGATCCTAGTACCTAGTCAACCGAATTTTGGGAAGCTAGTGTGACTATGCACAATACTCACATGGAGGTAGAACCGAAACTTGTTTTGGTAGAACCGTTAAACCCATGAGTTGTGATTGAGTGTTCTTGATCAATCACATAGCTCTTGAAAGTCAGATGAACCAAATCTAAACTTGTTTGGAAGCATGGTAAATCGATTTCAAGTGCGTAAGTATGAAAGAGGAATTACAAAGTAAGGATGTCGACACACTTTGAACACGTGCATTAATGCGTATCTTTTCTTTTTCAAAGATATTCCTTAACAACTAAAAGGAAGAAAATCCTAGGATCGAAATTAAATAAGTTAAGAATCTTTTAATTAAGGTTTTTAATTATATATATGGAAAATAAGAATTAGTAATGTGCATTTACTAGTTAAAGATTTTCCAAGGAGATTTTCGATCAATATTTTGGACAGAGCATTCTCAGGAATTATGAAAACCGAATTTGGAAATTATTATTGAATATCTTGAGAATATTTTCGGTTTTGGAAATTCCTTGGTTTCCAAACTTCCTTGTCTATAAATACTTGAAGTTTGCATTTCTAGCAAACTAATCCTTCGTGATAGTAAACTTCCTCGGTTGTACTGTTGCTGGTGAAGCCGCCTATTTGGAGACGAGAGTAACCTAATTAGGCGATATCTCTTACGGCCACTCAGTTTAAAGTCTTCTTTGGGATTGAGAATCTCTATTAGTACCGTTGGTGGGAAACTAGATAATTGCGGTTTGTTTTTTGTTTTCGATTGATTTTATTGACTAATGGTGGTTGAACTTTGATTGCACCTAGTTTGTTTATGCTTGAGAATCTTCTCTTCTGATATAAGATTCACTGAAACTAGTTCAAAGTTTCGACAGGGATCTTTAGACTGTTGTTAGTTCTAAAGAAAATCTTGTGATAATCCATTGTTAACAGACTCCGTTCTGTGTGTGATTGATCACAAGAGATTCAAGTAGTTGTGTGCAGGTGTTTATTGAAGATCTAAGAATATTTGAAGACAAAGAAGAGATAGAAGATTTCTGACTTGGTTATATAAATCTTTGGTGCGCACAATACTTGTTTCGGTAAAAAGAGGATCCAACTATAATCGGTTTATCCTTGTGGTAGATTGGATTGATTAATTGAGTAGATCGGCATCAATACGGTTCTTTGTAATTAAAAGTATTGATTACAAAATCTTACAATTACCTTGAGTAATTGAACATAAGATAGATCTAAGGACCCGACGAAGGAGTTTATTGAGATAAACAGAAGAGCCTTTGTCCGACTCATATCACTTGGGTGAAGAGAGTTGATACCAAACAGATTTGTTGTTCCTTTACTGTTTGGAATACGAACCAAAGAAATTGTTCCAAGTACGTGACTTATTCATAAGTTGGAGGCGTGGGAATACAGACGGAACTAAGTGAACTATAGGTTTAGTTTCTTGGTCTCAACTATACGAAGTTGGTTTATTTTGTATAGCGGCTTAATCCTGAGAGTATTCAATTCTGGACAAGGTCCCGGGGTTTTTCTGCATTTGCGGTTTTCCTTGTTAACAAAATCTTGTTGTGTCATTTAATTTTATTTTCCGCATTATAATTGATTTATTATAATTGAAGTAAATTACACAAACGTTAATTCCTATTTACTTGATAAGCAATCCTATTGTGTTTGGTTAAGTCCGAAACTTTGTATCAAGTAAACATACTTTGTTGTTGTATTGTCTCGATCTCGTATCCATAGACGATCACACGAAGTGTGAACCGATTAGTTGTATGGTCTCGACTCAGTCCATAGACAATCACTTTCAGAGAAAGGACTTAGCTTGAGGTATATTTGGGTACCCTCACCTTTTCAATTGCTGCAACCCTTTATAAAATGTCTGATTACTATGATTCCAATGAAGACGAAAAATCAAGTGTTGCACTTCTTTGTAAAGATATTGATTTTGATAATTGTAGCAATACATACATCAATCTTGATATCCTTCCAGAAGAAGACTCAACCAATCTAGAAGAAGGAATTAACCTTTATGTTGGAACTCTATGTCTGATTTTTCAGGTTCCACTCTGTGCCTAGCATCTTGCACATCTCAAGCGTCTGAATCATCTTATCCAGTGACATGTTCTTATTGTTCACTCAAGGGTCATGAACTTTCAAAGTGTTTCAAGTACAAACACAAGATGAGACATGTCAAGAGACTTCAAAGAATAGCAAATCGCCTAGCAAATAAGCTCAAACTTGTTCAAAAAACCACTGAGGTATGTAAGAATTTATCCTCTTCAAAGAAGTTGGTTTCCAAAGATAGGTCAAGACCACTAGAGAAAATAGTATGGTATAAACAATTTGATAGACAGGGTTCTATGAATTCCTTTCAAAAAGGTTATGGTGGAAAAATTATTGTTCACCGCAACACAACTTGATTGTGTTGTTTTTGTGCATCTTGTCTCATGTGCCTGATCAAAAGAGACAAGATTGTGCACACCTCAGGCTTTAAGAAAAGAAAAGCAGTTTTTTTGTTTAGTTTTTTTTGTTTTGCCTTGGTTTGCAAATTTTGGAATTCTTTCATATCTAATTGATATTGGAAGGGACTTCTCTGTTTTATGAAAGAGGGTTATTCTCGACAATTATACTCTCTCTAGGGTTGTGAATTGTGCGTGCGTGAACCTGTGTTGTTTAAGGTTCTGTGACCCTACATTCCTTTTTCCTTCTCTGAAACTCTTTTCATCTTAAGACTGCCTGTTGAGTTTAAATTGTGATTTCCTCTCACAAACCCATACACATATGGAGACTCCAAGCATCATGTTTTCTGATAGAAAAGATGTTAATATGATTGTTAATCCATAAATCATGAAGGAAAAATAGAAATCTCTGTTACCTCCAACTTTGAAAAGAAAAAGAAGGAATGTGAGGAAGCCAAGAGTTGTTCCTTCAAATTCTCAGGAATTTTGTGATGTTCTTGAAGAGTTGAAGGAAGCAAGGGAGGAGATTCAGCAAATAAAGGCTTTTGTTATGAGAACTCTCGAAATTCAGAAGGCCCTGGTTCGACATCATCAGCCTAGAAGGTTTATTGGAATTGACTCCTTTCTCCATAAACCTGATGTTCCCATAGTTGTTGACGACAAGGAGTTCGGGGACGATAAAGAATTCTTCAGAGGTCTCAATGTCTAGTAAATCTTCTCTTTATGTTTTTAGAAGAATAACTAGGGTTTGGAATAGCCATTATTGTGAGTACACATAGCTATGTCCAACGTTTTTCATCTTCAATTTTTTTAGATTTATTTATTTAAAATTTAAGTTTTTGGAAGATGATTTTTGCAATTTTAATCTTTATGATTTTATATATTGCAAATTGTTATGGGATATGTTGTTTACGTCCGTGAACCTGTGACTGCCCCATACTTGGTTAAAAGTTATCTCTACTATGTCGGTGTGAAAGTATTGATAAAAGATAGAATGAACTTTTGACATTACAAAAGTTAAAGCCTTTTATGTCATTATTTGATGGAAGAAAGGATAAAGCTTTTGTTTACAATGATTAAGTCTATTACATGTCATTGTGCAAATATTGATGAAAAATCGAATGAATCCTTGTCTATTCCACAGTATTGGTCAATATCCGATCCACATTTTTGTGCATATACTGTGTTGCTCCATAAGTTTTCTTATGTTTGAGCACGACCAATTGAATTGATCATTCTCTTGTGGTCAGTTTAGTTGTTGCTCCGTCAGTTCTCTTATGACGAGCATGACCAATTGAATTGATCACTTTCTTGTGGTTAATTTAGTTGTGTAATTCTGATTGAATTGATCATGAGTTTTCTTGTGGTTAATTTAGTTGTGCATTTCGATTTGATTAATCATGGATTCTTTTGTGGTTAATTCAATTGAATACTTTGGATTCAAATTCATGTTCTCATGTGATTTGGTTATGTCCAAAGAAATCCTTTTTTTCTTGTGAAAGTAAGGTCGCCTTTGTTGTTCTTTCGGGAATAATATTTTATGGGGGAGAGTTCTTTTTGAAATTGTGTTTAATAGCCAAATCTTTGTGGGGAGTGCGGCTGTGGAATATTATAAGGGTTATCTTGTATATTTATAAACTCCTTGATGAATGCATTTATCTTCGGCTTTATGATGACATCTAAATAAGTTGATATGGTATTCTCTTTTGGTCATGAAGTATCTCTATGAAAATTTCATGAGGATCCCACTAGTTTTTGTACCTTTGCCAATTTATATGGACAAAAAGGGGGAGAATTAATGTGTAGTGTGATACTACAAATACATATGGTTTACATATCATTATGTAAGGGGGAGTGGTTTTCATGTTGAGATGAAGTATTGACTAAGGGGGAGTGATACATATCACCATAGTATTGTTGTCAATGTTGTGATACAATTGAACTTTGATGTTGTGTAATAATAGTATGACACTGTATAACAATGATTATGAGCACTTTGTTTTCTCATTGTTATCGCTACGGATCTTCAACAATTATGATGCTGGACTTACAACCTTTAGGATCATGGAGTACTTGGAAGTGACGACGATTTCGAGTCGCGTTAAAGATGCCAAGAAGATCAAGCATTTGGATGAGAAGCTACAATTTTTATTTATTTTGTAATCTATATGTATTGATAGTTTTGTCGCTAAAATTGACAAAGGGGGACATTGTTAGAGCACTACTCGGTCGAACTCGCATGTGTTGTTATCTCAAGCATGTTTGTCAATGTTAGTAATCAAAACTATAAGTCTTGATTTCTAGCCTATTTATAGATGTCTCGGACTAGGACATAGTTTGTATAGTTGAGCTTAGACTTCACGGCGTTTATCACTTGAAGACGAAGAACTACTAAGGAGAGCTTTTGGAACTTCATCGACAAAAGGTATGTGGAGGCTTAAACTCATCCATCACTTGGAAAGTATATTTCTACTTTATCTCCTATATTGAGACATAAGTCGTATTACGATATAGTTTTCTATATAAACATTTGAGATTTCGAGATGAGTATATCTCGCTTACATATTTCTCGAAATATGTGTTGGTAAGCTTTCACTTCGACCAAGTTCATCTTATATCATGAGAAAATTTCCGAGTAACATCTTACATGGTTTGTGTGATACAATCATTTGGTGTAAGACTTGGAATGTTTCGATAATGATTATTTCAATATCTTGAAAATCACTTTGATGCTAATAGTGTGTGAAGACGGATATTATCATTATAGAAGAATGTTTCAATGATTGAAATAAAGAGTTTAGAATCTTGTAACCATCTTTGGATATAAGCATAGTGTGTTCGCACATTAGTGTATAAGTCCAAAACCGGGAACCTAAAGTATGCATACTTGTGTGTATACAAAAAGGTTGTAGGAGACTGGGTAAGTATGCGTACCCGTACGCATACTGGCGGAAGTTCACGTCCGTGAATTTCTGCTGAGTTCGAAAACCAAAACCAAATTCATCAGGTTACCTAAAGTACGTGTACTCGTACGAATACTGGCGGAAAGTTCACGTCCGTGAATTTCTGCTGAGTTTGAAAACCAAACCAAACTCAAATCCGGATACTTAAGTACGCATACCCGTACGCACACTTAAGTGGTTACTTTCTAAATCGGTTGTACATGAACCTAAACATTTATCAATAAGGAATGCAATCTTTGCAAACCGTGGCTATAATGTTCATGTATTTATTCGAGTGAATCAAACCGATTTTGCTTCAATTGTGTTCTTGTATAAATCCATGAGAATATAGCAATTGAACAACTCTTTAACTAGTTTCATTTGAGTCATTTGAACTAGTTATGGTTAAGATGAATAAGGTTGATATGAGAGTAATCATATGGCTAACCTCGGTTAACTATTCGTGAACCAACATGGTGTACACGTTTGGGTATTACATAAACCTAAATTAGGGTATATTTCATTCGTGTGTGACAAACTAAGTTCGATCTAACGGTTGAAAGATATTAGCTTGGTTGAATCCGGTTTTTCATCTAACGGTGATTATTGAATGCTTTGTTACCAAGGTAACTTGGATTGCAAACCCTGATTTGAAAACTATATAAAGGAGAACTCTAGAAACTGGGAAACCTAATCCCCACACCTCCTGTGTGTTACTAGTTGCATAAATAGAGTCGATTCTCCTTTAGCCTTAGGTTTCTTCTCGAAACTCTGTAGGTTAACAACTTGAAGACTTCATTGGGATTGTGAAGCCAGACCCAACTATTCTCTTTGTAGTTGCGTGATCTGATCTTGTTGTTTCTATCGTGATTGAGTGCAACTGTAAAATTGGCTTGATATTTATATCTCCGATAGGAAAGATAGAAAAGTAGTCACGAACACCTTCGTCTCATCGTTTGTGATTCCACAATAACTTGTTTCGCTAGTCGATTAAGTTTATTGTAAGGTGATTGATAATACTAGGTTGTTCTTCGGGAATATAAGTCTAGTTTATCAATTTGTTCCTGTTCACCTTGATTTATCAAAAGACTGAACAAAAACTCTTGGGTATTTCTGTGGGAGCCAGATTTATTCAATCCTATATACTTTTCTGTGTGATACAGATTTGTTTATCAAGTCTTCGACTTTGGGTCGTAGCAACTCTTAGTTGTGGGTGAGATCAGCTAAGGGAATCAAGTGCATAGTATCCTGCTGGGATCAGAGACGTAAGGAGCGCAATTGTACCTTGAATCAGTGTGAGATTGATTAGGTTCAACTACAGTCCAGTCCGAAGTTAATTGGTAGTAGGCTAGTGTTTATAGCAGCTTAATACAGTGTCGTGTTCAATCTAGACTAGGTCCCGGGGTTTTTCTGCATTTGCGGTTTCCTCGTTAACAAAATTCTGGTGTCTGTGTTATTTCTTTTCCGCATTAATATCACAGGTTGTGCTCTTTGATACTTGAACATTGGTCTTTGGTACCGTTCAAGTAGTTCCTCTTATATTCAATCGGGCTCGCAGATTTATCTTTGCTGATTGCGGATTGAATTAAGAGTTAGAGATATTAAACTCTTTGATATACTTTATTCTAGATTGAGTATGACTGTCTAGTTGATTCTCTAGAAAGTGTATTGGAGTAAGTCCGCTAAAATTTCCAAAAGAATTGTTGGGTGTGGTTGTTAGACCCCCGCATTTTCAGTGGGTGTAACCGACCATTCTTCCCCTCATAGTAGGGACGTGGTTTTCAACACTTTACACGATCCCCACTTCTCCATCACTCAACTACTTACACTTCCTATGAGATCAGGGTGCGTTCGACTATGACTTGTATAAATAGTTTTTCAACCTATTTCAACAAAAACAAGTGTTATCAACGCAAGTATCCAGAAAACACCAAGAACTCTTACATTCCGCAAGCAAGTTTCACATTCTGATACAAGTCATAAACAGCCACACCTTCGGAGTTAACTATTATGATCTCAACACCTTCTTCGCTTTCCTCCCTAAGATCAACCCTTCTCCTTCATTTTGTGACCGAAGCAAGGCTGGAACGGCCATTTCTTGGTTTAGTCCAGAATTGTACAGATTGATATCTCGAATCTAAAGTACTCTCGTGCAGTGCATTTGTTTAGGGTTTAGATTCGTTTCTCGGCGGCACACCCAATTTACCATTTCCATCAGAATCAGTTTTTACCCCAAAACAACTGGCGACCATTGTGGGAGATTAATCTGTCGGTTACAAAATCAATTTCTCAATTTTCATTCTAGTTTCTCAATTTCAAGATGGTAGATCTTAGGTCTGGGTCAGTTACCAATCATGATGTTGCTGGCGCTGATAATACTCCAGTTTCCACTGTTTTCGCTGCTCACACCAATGTACCGCCTGCCAGCACAGTCAACACATCTCATGGTGTTACATCCTCTAGCACCAACACCAGCAGTTCCAGAAGCATCCCCTCTAGCGTGACACCTCCTATCACCAGAGCCAGAGTCGCTGCTACTCTTAATATTTCTTCAAGCGTGATACCCCCACTCGTCACCAGAGCTGCTACCGCTTCTTCGTTAGGTCGGGAGACTGGAGGAGCCAGAGGAAGCCAACCTCCCATTACCATTGTAGATTTAACGGAAAGACAAGAAGTTCTTGCCAAAGCTCAGACGGACATGGATACAACTCATAAGGAGATACTCACTTTTCTCAAGACATTAACAAAAAGATTACCACCAGAACCGCGCCAACCCCAAATGGAGAAGACAAGGAACATGTTCACGACTCCTGGTGCAAGTACTTCAACAGGGCGTGTCTTTATGGATGAAGAAGTTCGAGTGGCTCCTGAACGGCCATCAGAAAGGAACCAACAATCCAATTTTATCACACGTGAGGACCTGGAACGACTCCTCCAAAATCGAGGCAGGGAGAATCTAGCTACCATTCATCAACACCAGCCTCCTTATCCTCTCGATGTGCACATAATTCATCTTCCAAGAGGATATTCCTCTCCCCAGTTCTCCCTTTATGACGGTACTGGTAACGCTCGTGAACACATCTCCCGTTTTTTTGGAATCACTAGGGGAGCATGAATACAACCATGTCTTCCGCCTGAAAGTGAAAAAACAGGGGTCTAACAACACCACCCAATATTTCGCTTAACAATATGTATGGACAAACTCCAATATACTTTTTATGAGAATCAACTAGACAGTCAGACTCAATCAATAAAAACATATATCAAAGAGTTTATATTTCAATCTCTCGATTTGATCTTTACTCAAGCAAATAGAAATCTGCAAGTCTTTATCAAAGAGAGATAACTTGGACGATACCAAAGACCAATGTCCAAGGATCAATCAATATCAATCAACAACCAAAGGTCGGATTTCCAATTGATGATCACGAACGCACATCTTGTATTATTTCAATTATATAACAAATATAATGCGGAAAAGAAATAACACAGATACCAGAAGTTTTGTTAACGAGGAAACCGCAAATGCAGAAAAACCCCGTGACCTAGTCCAGATTGAATACACACCGTATTAAGCCGCTACAGACACTAGCCTACTCAAAGCTAACTTCAGACTGGACTATAGTTGAACCCCAATCAGTATCCCACCGATCCAAGGTACAATTGTACTCCTACGCCTCTGATCCCAGCAGGATACTGCACACTTGATTCCCTTAGATGATCTCACCCACAACCAAGAGTTGCTGCAACCCAAAATCGCAGACTTGATAATAAACAAATCTGTCTCACACAGAAAAGTCTATCAAAGGATAAATATGTCTCCCACAGATAAATCCTAGGTTTTGTTCTGTCTTAAGATATGAAATCAAGGTGAACAGGAACCAATTGATAATCCGGTCTTATATTCCCGAAGAACATCCTAGATTAATCAATCACCTCTCTACAATCCTTCCTGACTATACATGCGGTTTGTCGAAGAATCACAAACAGTGAGACGAAGATGTTTGTGACTTCTTTATCTTGCCTATCGGAGAACTCTCACGATCTCAAGACAATCAATAGATTTTACTCGTACGATAGAAGATGCAAGATCATATCACACGACTACGATAAAAGTAGTATCGGTCTGGCTTCACAATCCCAATAAAGTCTTTAAGTCGTTAACCTGGTTTTAGAGAAGAAAACCAAAGGTTAAAGTAGAATCGACTCTAGCGAGCGCACTAGTATCACACAGACGTGTGGGGATTAATTTTGCACAATGCTAGATGTCTCCTTTATATAGCCTTCAAATGAGGGTTTTGCCTTAGTTACAAAGCAATCCATATTCATCGTTAGATGAAAACCTGATTTAGATTCAAGATAATATTTCTCAAAACAAGGTTAAAAACCAGAAAATAAAACAAAACTAAAACAAGAAAATAAGAAACCAAAAACAAGTGACAACCGCTGCCTCCCCGGCAGCGACGCCAAAATTTGATCACTGTCGTAGGCGTCAAAAATAATTACACTTTCTTACTACTCAAAATATATAATATACCAAGGGAAAGAAAGGATCGTTCCCAAAGAGAGAACTAGGTTGTCAATGTGTTTTGGTATCTTAAGCAAACAAAAGGGGGATATTATGATTTTGATATACTAAAATAAAATAAAAGCAAAACAAAGAAATAAAGCACACAATTCAAATATGTGAAAGCATTGGTCAAGGATATCGTTTTCATCCACAAACATGATTTTCAACAATAACTAGAATTGATATTTAATCTCAACTTTATTAAAAGTCCTAAGATATCTTGATCGCAAATATATCTCGCTAATTCCCTGATTTCATCACAACCACATTAAAAGATGCATATGTGAATTCTTCCTAGAAACCAACCTAAAATGTAAAAGCACAATTAAGTTTAACTCCCTAAAAACATTGAGTTCTATGGAATAAGACTAATAAAAGCAATCGAACGTGTAAAAGCACGAATCCGATTTAACCAAGGTTATGATCCACTTGTGACTACTAGGATGCATCACTACAAGCAATACCCACAATTATGCTACTTGCAATCAGGAATTATCACTTTTACGTATAATAACCCTAATCTAGCAATATAGATGAAAACTAATTCAACCGATTCGCGACTCGACTAAACATGTATTCAAATCATATAACAATATTAATAGTGAATCATAAGCAACAAAGTATGGAGACAAAACTAATTCATTGCATAAAAATCATGTTTGGAATTCAAACTTATTCCTTAACCAAAAGAAAACTAGCTCATGTTCATGGAGTTCATCTAAAGAAGAAATAAATCTATCATGTTGTAAACCCTAGAACAAAAGTAGAAGATGAGAGATAAAATATCTCTAGAATAGGTGAGAAGTCTTCCTTTTGTATCCTTTCACTTCCCAACTTAGGTCACAGACTCTCTGCCAAATATCAGTCGCTCAAACAACCCATGAGTGAAGCCCAATTGGAACAAGTCCAAGTCCATCTGATTTGGATCGGGAATCACTGAGTCGACTCACTGACAAGAAAATCCACCACAATTCTCATTATTGCCTTATTTCATATACTATCCATTCATCTGCAGCTTACACTGTCTTTATCCTTCTCATTCCAGCCATAATCAAGCTGCGACATCACCATCTGAATCATTTCCTAGATCTTGCGAAAACCAACCCAAAAGCGCGACTCCAAACTCATATATCCCACGGAAAACTCTTGCATCCAACACATACCCCCTTTGCAAATCAATGAAACTTTAAGATCCACACTCTAATCTCTGAAGTCCGGAATCCCGGTCTAGGCTCACTGGCTCGCCATTCCCGCCGCGTTTCTGCACAGTTGCGGGCATCTATTTCACAGCTCAGGCTGTAGACTCTAACCTTGTCGGTCTTGTCTATCCATTTCAGGTTGCAAAGCTTATTCTGCAATTCCCATTTCCTGGGAACAAACTCCCGGACATAACTTCTGACGCACTTCATAAACACCACCGCTCCATGGCACTCTACAAACCACCTTAGTCATCCTTCATATCACCACCAAGTTGCAGCACAACATCAACACAGCCTCAAACCCATTATAGCTTCATAATACCTTGAGTTGCAACCACTTATAGCTGAAAAACAACCATTTATATCCACATATCACCTTCAATTGCTCCTACATCAGTTACTTGCTTCATTTCCATTACAAAAACATAGCAGCAACAACTGTTCTTCCCAGGTTTCGATCGAACCATCAACACACATCAACTACTCAGCTGCAATAACCTTCTTCTACACAGTTGCGCCCTATCCTGCATTACCATAATCAGTCACTCCCATCCATTTATCAGCAATCGCCATCTCTTCTCTTGTTCAACTGCAAAACCCCCATTCATCAACACACTCCAGTTCTTTCCTGTAGCACCAATTCCACTTATCCAATTACTGCTTCACTGTAAGTGGCTCTCCTTCTCAGCTCATCCGCATTCAATCTACTTCCATATTCACTACAAGACCATGTCACTGCAATCATCACTGCAACACTCAACATCACATCCCATTTCAGTGCATCGGGCCTAGCTCCAATGTCTGAATCTTCTGCAGCTGCACAACACCATCAGCACGACCACTCGAGCCAGATCTCCTTGGCATCAACCACCTGTTCAGAGCAACAACTTCATTCTACTGCCAAGCTCTAACTCCCCTCGCTGCTTTCACCATTAATTCGAAACCCATCTCCTAATTTCAGTCACGACAGCAACAACATTTTCTTCTATCTTGCAGTTTCTCGAATCAATACTCTGAACCTTCAATCCATTTCCGGCCACAACACCCTTGTTTGATCTTCCTCTTCTGGTGGCAGTAACACCAATTTCTTCTTCTAATTTTCAGATCGAGCTCAAACCCAATCTAGTTCTTCTTGGTTTCACAGAAACAACCTCTTATTCTTTCTCGATATGTGGCTTAGCAACAACAGTAAGATCTTCTTCTCCATCTTTGAATCCCATCATCTCTGTCTTGTTCGAATAACAGCAGCAAACCCCATCAAAGTCGCATCATTTCAAAACCCATATTAGATCCCTTTTTCCTTCATTCGATTGCAGCAGCAACAACATGTTTCAACTTCAAGAACAACACGATCACTTCTCTGTCAGCTCTCAACTCCTGGATGGATCTCAATTTTAGATTTAATTTCATCTTCTCGGATTCAATAGCAGCAGCAGCTTTTCTCTCTTAATCTCAGGTTAAAACGAAAATATAATGATAGCATTTCTTCCCTGAATTTTAGGTCATGTAGGAAAACTGATTTTCTACTTCAGGTACCCACTAACACGATAAGGGCCGCCAGTTCTTGTATGGCTTGTCGGTTCCGAATAACCGACAGCTTAATTCCTTGTTCAACACAACTGTCAGTTTTGAGGAACTGACAGCTCATTCTTTACCTCTTTCTCGCACACCTTAGCCCGCTCCAAGTATAGCTACCATGTGAATTGACCTTTGTGCTCCTTTTCGCTCCAAATGGAAATTTCTTCTTCTTTTGCTCATAATGACTCCAAAGTACCTAAATAACTCAAAAGCACACATAAGATACATAATTTATATGAAAACTCGCAAAGAAAGCTTAAACAATGGATATAAAACTAGGTGTTTATCACACCTATCAAATTCCCCCACACTTAGACTTTGCTAGTCCTCGAGCAAATCAAACAAAATAATTCTACAATATACATACAACTCCGTGTCGTCGAGGCTACGGTCAAACTTAGCATGTATAACAATCCTTTAAACCCCTAGGTGTCCCTAGTGGACGAGTTTTAGTCTCGTGAGGGATTACTAGAAATATACCCACAAAACCTACTTTACCAACTTACTAGTTCTCAGAAATGATAGCATCCATCGCGCTAAGAAGACATAGAAATTCTGCACACTAGTCATAAGAAGTTAGACACATAAATGAACACAATCTCATCCTTAAAAGTTGAGAGAGAAATAACCATCCCTTATCGAAAGAAATTCGGGTTCGAAGTGATCGAAAGTCTCGACTCTGCCTCACAAGAAAAGTTTTATGAAGTTGCTCTCAATAATAAATAGATTTTTATGGATCACACATGTGTCCAGGTAGGAATGAAGATAGAAATCCTGCGACACGTTGAATAGTAGGAAGGAAAAACCCTCCGAATTGTTTTGAAAACCCACATCTTTTATTCATTTTGAAAACCCATTTTTCTGACAATCTCTACAAAAGGAAATCAACCACTTAACGAAGGTGAGAATATGCTTACTTATCTCGTTATCCGTTCGGCGTGCAGTTAGCACCACTCTCACGACATCCATAGAAACGTCTTCAGTCTTCAATCCTTGTCTTCATCTTCGTCTTCGGTTTTCAACTCTTGATGATGAAATCTTGAACTTCGTAGAATCTTGACAATGAGATTCTTTCCTCTAATTCCTTGTTGTTTGAAAATTCATTGTAGATATTCCTTCTTTCCATTGGCTTTATTGAAAGAATACAAAACAAAAAACGAACTATACAAACCCAAAATATGATACAAAGGATTTTTCTTGTTTCTTTTTTTCTTCTTTTTTTTTTCTTTTTTTTTTCCTTTTTTTTTTTTTTTTTTTTTTTTTTTTTGGAACAAGAGAAAATAATATACAAATATAACAAATAAAAATAAAATACAAAGGCCACGGTGTAAGTACTTTACCGCTTGATTCTTCACAACTTGTATGTCTCGATATCATAAACTTCTTGACTCTCATCTTGATAATATTTGCTCTCGTACAATAGTCTTCAACTTGTAAAAATTTGCTCCTTGTCTTTTTGCTTTACTTGAATCTGAAATGTGCTCATTTCTGTACTATTGCTTGTAAACCTAAAACGTCTTCAACTTTCCTTCGAATTTCTGATGCTCCTCTTGTTGATGATGATGGTGTTTCTATGGATCTGTTAGTGTAGAGAGATATAAAGTGGATGGTGCTAACTGCGAACAAGATTACAAGCGGTATGTAAGTTAGCAATTCAATGTCACCATTCATGATTGATAAAATAGCACTCAAGAGATCAAAATAGTGCTTCTATTGGTGGGAGGTTGGGTAGCTCACCATTCTACCCGGAGTTTAAGTACGGTGACACACACTCTAAAAGCACAAATTTAGACAGGTGCAAAGAATTGAAGGTCGGTGCCTCTCATGATGTAACATGGGTAGTCTCCACTATAGGGGACCACAACTCTAATACCGAATTCAGTATGCACCTCATTTGCCACTGGGATGGTTAAATCCAACTTTAACTCTCATACAAGTAAGAAACCCGATCACGTTCTCTGTCATCTCTAAGTTCAGTCACTCTTATGAGAATTTCGATGTAATCTTAGCGACATGTATACTATGTGACTCTAAACTAACTACAAGTTGGAGTTTTTTATTCACTAATTTACACAAAAGTTAAAATTTTTGAAAAATTTACAATGCAAATGCTTAACCACTCCCCCACACTTAAACTTTGCATTGTCCTCAATGTAAATTGAATCGTCCAAAGAAAGTCAAGGTGGGAAATCATATAATGATATGGGACAAGAAATCAGAAAAAGTAAATATAAGACAAGAAAAGGCTAAAAACGAAATAAGAATATAAAAATAAGACAAGAAATACTCATCCTATGGGTTGCTTCCCATTTAGCGCTTGGTTTAAAGTCGTCAGCCCGACTTGCGCGACGAATTTCCCATACACCAATAATCTGAAAAGTTGGGGATCCTTCCATGTAACATGTTTTGCAAATAGTAACTTCACACAAACATTAGTACAATAAAGCAAAAGTGAAGCTATATCCCAATAGAAGTTTCCCCCACACTTATTCTTGTCCAAACTTGGAAGTGTATAAAGAACATAAATTCAGGAACTTATATGGTTTCTTCTTTGCAAACTTGCATAGTATGAGAATCAAATGTTTCTAATGGTGGGAATCGAGAAACAAAGTTATTCAACAATATTATCGAAGCACATACATTCAAACAAACAAGAGGTAAAGGAGGAGAAACAACATGCAAAGGGTTAGACAAACCTTGCACAATCTCTTGTATCACGGTATCCTCTTCATCCTTGAAAAACTCAAGTGAATTACTCACCTCTTTTATATCATGGTCCTCTATCAAACCTTGCAACCACTCTTCGTCCGTTTCTGCCTTAACCAAAGTATCGGCATCAACATCATCATTACAATCATATGCAAGCTCAATTGGGTCTTCCACAATATTGGTCATATCGGTTTCATTCTCAACATACTCATCTTCGTTATAAGGCACATACTCTTTTGCGGCTCCAAATTTCGCTCTAAGAAACTTTTTTAGAAGACTCAAAAATGCATCATCCTCAAGCTCCACCCTTTGAATACGCTCTTGATCATTATTAAGATCAATGCTTGAGTAATCTACACAAGTGTCAACATATTCTTCTTCGTCTTCATTTTGATCCCAAAAAGATTCCGTTGTACACCTTTGGGAAATGTCACCATGAGTTGGTTCAAGCGATGTATCTTCATAATCATCATCACTTTCATAGTTAACATAAGATTGGTTCTCGCTGAATTTAGTGTTGCTAATCTCAGTCTCATCCTTTTGAATAGGTGAATGATCATTATTAAGATCAAGAGTTGAGGTAGCTACACAATTATCAATGAAAGACCCCAGAGGTTGTCCCTTTTCAACATTAGCATCAATCAAATATTCATCACAAACCATAGGCACATTAGAATATTTATTGTTTTTAAAGCAAAGTTCTTCCTCATACCTTTCTTCTTTGATTTGATCAATACCTTTTTGTAAGTTAGCAATACCTTCACGAAGTTCTTGGAGTTGCTCTTCTGTAGCCTCTTTATCTTTTTGGAACTCTTGTTGTACAAAGATGGAAACTTTGTCTAGAAAGTCAGAGACTTTTTGTTCACGAGCATAAGAATCCTACCATCCTTGTGGTTGTTCACACAAATACCCGCCATAAGGTTGTTGAGGAAAACCATAAGGATCCATGGAATATTGGTCATAGCCAATGAATTGGTTTTGATTATACCCCTGGAATTGTTGGAAGTTGTCATGTTGTTGAGATTGTTGGAAACCTTATCCATTGTTCCAATATGCTCCATCCATGAGAAATAAGTACCTAAAACACGATTCTCAAAACAAGGTTAAAAACCAGAAAATAAAACAAAACTAAAACAAGAAAATAAGAAACCAAAAACAAGTGACAACCGCTGCCTCCCCGGCAGCGACGCCAAAATTTGATCACTGTCGTAGGCGTCAAAAATAATTACACTTTCTTACTACTCAAAATATATAATATACCAAGGGAAAGAAAGGATCGTTCCCAAAGAGAGAACTAGGTTGTCAATGTGTTTTGGTATCTTAAGCAAACAAAAGGGGGATATTATGATTTTGATATACTAAAATAAAATAAAAGCAAAACAAAGAAATAAAGCACACAATTCAAATATGTGAAAGTATTGGTCAAGGATATCGTTTTCATGCACAAACATGCTTTTCAACAATAACTAGAATTGATATTTAATCTCAACTTTATTAAAATTCCTAAGATATCTTGATCGCAAATATATCTCGCTAATTCCCTGATTTCATCACAACCACATTAAAAGATGCATATGTGAATTCTTCCTAAAAAGCAACCTAAAGTGTAAAAGCACAATTAAGTTTAACTCCCTAAAAGCACTGAGTTCTACGGAATAAGACTAATGCAATCGAACGTGTAAAAGCACGAATCCGATTTAACCAAGATTATGATCCACTTGTGACTACTAGGATGCATCACTACAAGCAATACCCACAATTATGCTACTTGCAATCAGGAATTATCACTTTTACGTATAATAATCCTAATCTAGCAATAGAGATGAAAACTAATTCAACCGATTCGCGACTCGACTAAACATGTATTCAAATCATATAACAATATTATTAGTGAACCATAAGTAACAAAGTATGGAGACAAAACTAATTCATTGCATAAAAATCATGTTTGGAATTCAAACTTATTCCTTAACCAAAAGAAAACTAGCTCATGTTCATGGAGTTCATCCAAAGAAGAAATAAATCTATCATGTTGTAAACCCTAGAACAAAAGTAGACGATGAGAGATAAAAGATCTCTAGAATAGGTGAGAAGTCTTCCTTTTGTATCCTTTCACTTCCCAACTTAGGTCACAGAATCTCTGCCAAATATCAGTCGCTCAAACAACCCATGAGTGAAGCCCGATTGGAACAAGTCCAAGTCCATCTGATTTGGATCGGGAATCACTGAGTCGACTCAGTGGCAAGAAAATCCACCACAGTTCTCAAAATCCAACACACTCCAGTTCTTTCCTGTAGCACCAATTCCACTTATCCAATTACTGCTTCACTGTAAGTGGCTCTCCTTCTCAGCTCATCCGCATTCAATCTACTTCCATATTCACTGCAAGACCATGTCACTTCAATCATCACTGCAACACTCAACATCACATCCCATTTCAGTGCATCAGGCCTAGCTCCAATGTCTGAATCTTCTGCAGCTGCACAACACCATCATCACGACCACTCGAGCCAGATCTCCTTGGAATCAACCACCAGTTCAGAGCAACAACTTCATTCTAATGCCAAGCTCTAACTCCCCTCGCTGCTTTCACCATTAATTCGAAACCCATCTCCTAATTTCAGTCACGACAGCAACAACATTTTCTTCTGTCTTGCAGTTTCTCGAATCAATACTCTGAACCTTCAATCCATTTCCGGCCACAACACCCTTGTTTCATCTTCCTCTTCTGGTGGCAGTAACACCAATTTCTTCTTCTAATTTTCAGATCGAGCTCAAACCCAATCTAGTTCTTCTTGGTTTCACAGAAACAACCTCTTATTCTTTCTCGATCTGTGGCTTAGCAGCAGCAGTAAGATCTTCTTCTCCATCTTTGAATCCCATCATCTCTGTCTTGTTCGAATAACAGCCGCAAACCCCATCAAAGTCTCATCATTTCAAAACCCATATTAGATCCCTTTTTCCTTCATTTGATTGCAGCAGCAACAACATGTTTCAACTTCAAGAACAACACGATCACTTCTCTGTCAGCTCTCAACTCCTGGCTGGATCTCAATTTTAGATTCAATTTCATCTTCTCGGATTCAATAGGAGCAGCAGCTTTTCTCTCTTAATTTCAGGTTAAAACGAAAAGATAATGATAGCATTTCTTCCCTGTATTTTAGGTCATGTAGGAAAACTGATTTTCTACTTCAGGCACCCACTAACACGATAAAGGACGCCAGTTCTTGCATGGCTTGTCGGTTCCGAATAACCGACAACTTAATTCCTTGTTCAACACAACTGTCAGTTTTGAGGAACTGACAGCTCATTCTTCACCTCTTTCTCGCACACCTTAGCCCGCTCCAAGTATAGCTCCCATGTGAATTGACCTTTGTGCTCCTTTTCGCTCCAAATGGCTAATTTCTTATTTTTTTGCTCATAATGACTCCAAAGTACCTAAATAACTCAAAAGCACGCATAAGATACAAAATTTACATGAAAACTCGCAAAGAAAGCTTAAACAATGGATATAAAACTAGGTGTTTATCACGCCTATCAGTATCACTCCCCCTAGGTCAATACTCCATCTCGATTATGGAAACCACTCCCCCTTACACAATGATCCGAAAACCATTTGTATTTGTAGTGTGAACTATAATATTTCTTCCCCTTTTTGTCAATAAAATTGGCAAAGGTACAAGAACGGGATCATAATGAAATTTCCACAAGAGACATTTCATAGACTAAAAGAAAAATACATACCAACTTAATTTAGATGCAATCATAAATCCGAAGCTAAATTCATTCATCAAGGAGTTTAAGATACAAGATAACCCTATAAAATTCCACAGCCGCACATCCCGCAAGATATTACCATTAAGCACAAGTTCAAAAGAACTCTCCCCCATTTGATGTCATTCCCGAAAGAACAACAAGAGCGACCTTAATTTCGAAAGAAAAGAAGGATTTTTTAATTGGACGCCAAAAACCATTGAAATGATTTTCTATATCCAAAACTCAACCAAATTAATCACAGGAAAACCCATGATTAATTTAATTGGAATACGCAACTAAATCAAACCACAAAAGTGATCAATTTAATTGAAAGTGCTCAGCATAAGTAAACTTACGGAGATGACTAACTTAATCGTTCACATACTCAACATAAGGAAAAACCTTACGGAATATAAGACTACATTAACCAATAGAACATGATTAGTATAGCCGTTCATATACTCAATACAAGAACTTGTGGAATATATGAAAACTCAACTAGACTAATTACAAGAGAACTTATAATTAATCTAATTGGAACGCAAACAACCAAACTAATCACAAAAGTAATCAATTTAATTGCCAAAAGATTTGCTCGACAAAAGAAGACTTTCGGAAAAAATAACTAAATAACCAACCAAGATGATTAATTTAGTTCATAATGCTCAACATATAGCATCTTATGGAACAACCAACAAAGCCAATAAGAATAATCGAATTAGTTGTATCGTGCTCAACATAAGACACACAATGGAGCCTTCACGGTAAAACATAACAAAATGGATCAATGAAGATCAATACCGTGGATAACATACAAGGATCTATTATATTTTCCATCACCATATGCATAATGACGTAATAGACTTTATCCTTGTCAAATAAAAGATTTTATCCAATTTTCCATCAAATACATGACTGCATAGGCATAACTTTTGTAATTGTCAAAAGTCCATTCGTCCTTTCATCAATACGAATACCAATTCATGAACGACTTTACTTTTGACAGCATATGGGACCTTCAAGTTCACGGACGCAAACAATACATATCCCATAATCAAATTGCAATATCACAAAATCATAACGATCAATACTGCAATAACATCATCCTCCAAATATTTTTAGAATTTAATATCAATAAACCTAAAAATAACATAAGAAGATGAAAACAAAAATAGTTATGTGTAGTCACAATCATCGTTATTTAAAGCACTAGTTATTCTTCCAACTAAACCAAAAAGAAGACATACTAGGCAACAAAAAAGACAAGTTAGAAATAATCAGACTCCATCGTTTCCCTAACAGCGAATAGGGATATGGGCAGTACAAGATCCTTACAAGACATGGATTCTTTGAGATTGTGAACGCCAGCCTTCTCTGCATCATCAGAGAGATGATTCTCTTTACAAAGATCATTGATTTGAGATTTTATGAGACCAAGGTCAGACACAACCTTTTCCAACTCAGTTTTCACCTTATCAAGAACTTTTAAAGTATCAACAAGATGTTGTTTTGCTTCCCCAAAATACTTAAGAAAGTCATGAACAACTTCAGCAGAGATCATATCATCCTTCTCAAAATCTTCATGAGAATAAGAAAAGAAGCATGAAGCATTGGGTTGATCTTCATCTATAAGTGTTTTCTTCCTCCTGGAATCAACCTCAACACTTTTTTCAAGAAACCCTTTTGCGAAACCACCATAGCAAGAAGAGGAGGAAGACATCCTTTGAAAATCCAAAAACTACCAGAAATACACGTACGTGACTTGTAACCCTAAGAGGTTGGATATATTATCCTTGGGGACAACAATTTAGGGTTTCAAAAAAAACTGTTGACTCGGGCCAGAACGAAATCCGTTCGAGTACAACAAATACCCAAGAAATAAAGTCCTTCACACATTTTGAAAACAGGACCTAAAAACAAATTTTAAGACAGTATGCAACATCTTCTTTTGACTTAACCAATACTTGATCTTAGTGGATCTGTCAACACAAGTTTAGCTATGGACGATAAGAAAATAGCTTAACTTAACAAATGAAAGTAACAAGTATACCTTTTTTTAACACAACTTACTCAACAAGATTTTATATGAGTAAGTTCTCGAACCTTGTGATTAATTAGCACAAGTACGAGCCACAGGCTCATTATGCGGTTTATGTCTTTGGTTAAGTTTGTTTTTCCTCTTAGTCTTAGAGAGGGATCTTGTTTGACATGAGAAATTGTCATAAAATTTACTGTCATCAAAATAAGAGACATAGTTAGAGTTCTTACCAGAAGTGCCTTGACATGAGAAAGTAGATAATCTGTTGACAAGCTCTTTGTATCTTACAATTATCTCTTTAATATATTTTCTTATCTTATCAATCTTCCTTTCTTCTGGAATGACTTTCTCAACAGGAACAATGTTGCTTTTAGAGACATGAACTTCCTTTGGACGATGTTTATTAAGACGTTTATTTTGCCCTTGAACATTGGAGGAACTCACTGTACTGACTTTCCTGGTTGCATACACAGGATAGGTACGAAAACCAATTGGCTCAATCATACGGATGTCAGTCACACCTTTGAGAATCAAATCTAGGGTGTGTTGAAGTTGAACTAAGGAGTCTTTATTCAACTTGGAGTTTCTATTTTGTCTGACAGAACACTTGGTCTCACAAACAAGACATAACTTTTGATCATAGGAGTGATTGGAGGATGCAGTCTTAATATCATCGTCAGAAGAGTTGTCTCTTTTACAGAATGTCCCAAGTTCAGGATTGGAGGAAACATTAGGAACATCTGTATTTACTTCTGAATGTAAAGCATCAGAAGTTCTTGGTACATTAGATTCCTTTGAACATCCTTGAATTGAGAGTTTATTCAAACGAAGTTCAATATCCAAGGCATCCTTTTCGAGGCTAGCCTCAAGAGTCAAGCACGAAGACTGATCTTCACCGTTGCCATGGACTTTGCAATCTCTTACAATACTAAGAAGAACATTAACATGGTGTTTTAACTGATTCTTCTAACAGCTTGAATTCTAACAATATTTAGAACTAATTTACTCTCTTCAGCTGTATCCCATTCATTAGAAGAGAAGATCTCTTTCGAAGGGTAGTCATGAACACTCATGTCATTGTCTATCTGTCTCGTCGAACCACAAGGTTTCTCTATATTCGAGATTGAACTTTTCTCTTTAATATATTTAGACGAGAGACAATATTTATTACTGGTGACGTGTTTATCAGAGATGGTACTCTTGTCCATAGAGTCATATCGCTACAAACACAGACTGATGAGGTCTTAATGTTTTGCCTGCTCTGATACCAATTGAAAAAGAGGGGGTCTAACAACAACACCCAATATTTCTCTTAGCAATCTGTATGGAAAACCCTAATATACTTTTTTGAGAATCAACTAGCCAATCAGACTCAACCAATAAAAAGATATATCAAAGAGTTTATATCTCAATCTCTCGATTTGATCTTTACTCAAGCAAATAGAAATCTTCGAGTCTTTATCAAAGAGAGATAACTTGGACGGTACCAAAGACCAATGTCCAAGGATCAATCAATATCAATCAACAACCAAAGGTCGAATTTCCAATTGATGATGACGAACGTACAACCTATATTATTTCAATTACATAACAAATATAATGCGGAAAAGAAATAACACAGATACCAGAAGTTTTGTTAACGAGGAAACCGCAAATGCAGAAAAACTCCGGGACCTAGTCCAGATTGAATACACACTGTATTAAGCTGCTACAGACACTAGCCTACTCCAAGATAACTTCGGACTGGACTATAGTTGAACCCCAATCAGTCTCCCACCGATCCAAGGTACAGTTGTACTCCTACGCCTCTGATCCCAGCAGGATACTGCGCACTTGATTCCCTTAGATGATCTCACCCACAACCAAGAGTTGCTGCAACCCAAAATCGCATACTTGATAATAAACAAATCTGTCTCACACAGAAAAGTCTATCAAAGGATAAATCTGTCTCCCACAGATAAACCCTAGGTTTTGTTCTGTCTTAAGATATGAAATCAAGGTGAACAGGAACCAATTGATAATCCGGTCTTATATTCCCAAAGAACAGCCTAGATTAATCAATCACCTCTCTACAATCCTTCCTGACTACACAGGCGGTTTGTCGAGGAATCACAAACAGTGAGACGAAGATGTTTGTGACTTCTTTATCTTGCCTATTGGAGAACTCTCACGATCTCAAGCCAATCAATAGATTGTACTCGTACGACAGAAGATGCAATATCAGATCACATAACTACGATAAAAGTGGTATCGGTCTGGCTTCACAATCCCAATGAAGTTTTTAAGTCGTTAACCTAGTTTTAGAGAAGAAAACCAAAGGTTAAAGGAGAATCGACTCTAGCGAGCGCACTAGTATCACACAGACGTGTGGGGATTAGCTTTGCACAATGCTAGATGTCTCCTTTATATAGCCTTCAAATCAGGGTCTTTCCTTAGTTACAAAGCGATCCATATTCACCGTTAGATGAAAACCTGATTTAGATTCAAGCTAATATTTCTCAACCATTAGATCAAAAACTTAGGTTGTCACACACACTTGGGTAGACGTTTACTGGGTTTGCGAAAACCATGCCCAAACGTGTATGTTGGTTCAACATAGTAACCCAAAAGGTTAACCATATGAGCATTTCATATTAACCTTGTTCTTCTTCACCATAACTAGTTCAATTGACTCAAATGAACTAGTTAGAGAGTTGTTCAATTGCTATGAGATCTTATGTAACTACACAAGATACAATTGAAACAAAGATGATTCGATTCGATCGAATCGGCTCATGAACTTTATAGCCACAGTTTGCATAAAACATTCCTTAGTAATTTAAGTTTCATGTTCAGAGCACATCTTTAGATCATAACCACTTAAGCTCACAAACAAGTTCGCGGACTTAATACAACCAGTGGAGTTTTCCAAACTCAACAGAAAATCTCGGCAAAGAGACTTTCGCCAGTTCGCAGACTAGGTTCGCGGACTTACACGCAAACGAGTTTCTAGAAAATCCCAGCAGAAATTCTCGGTACGAGAACTTCCGTCAGTTCGCGGACTGAGTTCGTGGACTGGGTTCGCGGACTTGGTAAAGCCAATTCCTCTGATTTTTCTTAATCAACAAAGTTCGAAAACTTCGGATTAAGGAATACATGGTTATGTAATCTAAACTCTCATTCCAATCATTGAGACATTCTTAGAGGACGTTATATAGCCGTTATTCACAGACTGTTTCGCATCAGAGCAATTCTCAAAGTAATTGAAACTTTTCATGCCTTTCGTCACTAGGTGAAGATAAACTTGATCAAAGCGAAATGCTTTATCAACACATGATTTCGAGATATAGATAGGCGAGATATACTCGGCTCGAAATATCAAATGTATATGATCCGGTCTATATAACATACAACTTTTGTCTCATAAGAAGTAGGAGATAGAAGATAGACTTTTGAGTGATAGATAAGTTCAAGTCTCCACATACCTTTTTGTTGATGAAGTTCCACGGTTCCTTGAGTAGATCATCATCGTTGTATGATGAATCTCCATGAAGTCCTTGAGCTCAACTACACTTTTATATCCTAGTCTGAGACTTGGCTATATAGGCTAGAAATGTATTCTCATAGTTTTGATTACTAACATTGACAAACATGCTTGAGATAGCAACACATGCGAGGTAGACCGAGCTATGCTCTAACAGAAAGATTTCTCAAAATCACTCACTGGAAGAGCTTACACCTGGTACAACAACATTGCACCAAATAGCATATCCAATTGGTGTGAAATGGTTACCGCTTACTACAAGCGCTAGATTGTCATGATCCAAACGTGACGGAACATCAACTAGTAGAGTTGTGCATTAATGGCATGGTACCCGTCTATCGCGCTCTACTAGAGAATCTGCGCTTCCAGACATTCTCTGAACTTCATGAAGCTGTCAAGCGGTCGGCCACAACAGCACCAGCCTTGCTAGAATGAACCAGGCCCGCCAAGAATGAAGATGCACGAGAGACTCGAGGGAACAAACGTCTCATCAAAAAACAATGTAACAATCAACCCCTCTGTAAGAGTGGTGAGTGAAGGAGGAAAAAGAAAAGCTCCAGCCGCAGAACAACAACCCAAGCGTGTGGCACCAGCATAGCATACAGCTCAACCCCGGAAGGCTGTGACTAAGACGCCTGCACAACAACAAGAAATTGGAGAGGCTGCTCTAGACTTCCCATTTCCGATTGAAGAGGTAATCAAACTCCTAGAAGCATGGATTCAAGATGATGCTATCAAGCTACCTCTTCTCAGACGTCCACCAACTGAAAAGGAAATGGCGGATCCCAAATATTGTCGTTACCATAGGTTCGTCAATCACCAAACTAGTGACTGCAACAAGTTGAAGAGCATTTTCAAAGAGAAAGTAGATGCAGTAGAACTTCAACTAGGCACTGAAGGAGTATACAAAGACCATCTTCCTATTAGAAGTTGTTGCATGCTTTCTGGGGACTCCGTCTACAAAATTGTACAGTCAACTATAGAACATGTGTGTGGAATTCTCTATTTCTCCAAGGAACAATGTCAAGATATCTTTGCCGCTCTAAATTGTGTTGTATCGGGCAAGCGACTACCTTCGATCAATGAAGCTTCCCCCAAGCCTAAATCTCTTATGGAAGACATGATTGGCATAAGCGGATGGGGACTCTTAACCACTGCTTATCTTAGAGATGTCGAGTTTGGAAAAGCGCTAATTGGCACAGGTAGTGATCTCAACGTTGTCACCATCCAGACTCTGAAGGCTGTAGGGATTCTAAAGCGAGGAGCTACTTGCCGTCCAAACATAGTAAGGGACTACGAAGGGAAGTCCAGAAGCACCATATTGTACATCCAGAGGCTCAACGCATGAGTAAGTCTTATCGAACAACCTCTTTTACTGTCGGCTAATCCTCATCTCATCAAGAACTGGGGACTTGATCCGATCATCAACCCAACTGCGACTAGGCGATGTGAAGAGGAAGTTGGTCCCTGCCAATATTTTATCAAATGTTTATAAGAAGTCTTAATCGAGGATAAGAAGTCTGGAGGTCGGGTAGCAGGAGCCTTACCTAGTTTCCTAAATCATACAAGGTAACTATTGCAAGCTCCTTGGTACTGACAAGCTGGGAGGAGTAGCAATACACACTAGATAGCTCCCACCAGTGCCTGAAACGTTATATTGTCATTTCCCTAGTATTTCCCTTGTTTTCATACAATGTTTAAAATTCATCCAAAATGTTTGCGCCAATTTGCATTCATAGTTAAGATTTCAGTGAAACACCATTTCTTTCACAAAACAAAAATCTTTATTCTTTCAAGAGCAGCCGCCTACCTGTTCAAAACCAAATCAAACCACAAAGGAACGTCCCATCTTTCCAAAACACCTAAAGGGAAAAGTCCTGGAAAAGAAATAAACAGTTCATCTTTTTAGAGAAAACACTTTTTCATACCTCGAAGAGCAGCCCGCTTCAATTTCACTCCTGAGACAGTTTCTCAATTTACGATTTATGATTAATGAGATTCATGGAAGGAATCCTATTCATTTCAGTTCGCGAATTTCGAATTTTGGAAATCCCTTCACATAACCAGGAAACATTAAACCCGAAGTCTACACACATGTCTTGATGATACTCCCGATTTTCGATCACTCATTCAGAAGCAGCATGCCTGATCATACCACACATTTGGTCATGGCAATGTGTCCATACTTCTTCCATATTCGGGAATACAACTTAGCATGCTTCGCTGACACGCTGAACCCTCCAATTAACACATGATTCACAATATAAGCATCAAATTGAGGGTCGAGGGTGCAGTCACATCCTCAACATCGTCGGTCGCCTCCATCCCTGGATTATCTTTTGGTCCTTCCTGTAACGTCATCCCGGATACCCGCAGCTAGCGCAAATCCAACAAAGGCGTTCATCTTCTCAAAGAACTAAAACTACGAAAGAAGTTGAGAAAGATTAGTTCAAAGTTATCCAGATAATTCAGCCAGTCAAACAGAGCAAAACATGTACATACATCCAAAGAATTGAAGATTATTTTAGACGCTCGAGTGCCACCTGCGATCCTCTCTGACAGAACCTATTTCTCCTGGGGACTGCCTCCTCTTTGTCTAGAGGATACCACTCATACACCCCCCAAACAACTTAAAGTCAAGGCCTCTTGAAATCGAGCATAATGGAGTTTGGAAAATTTTGAAATTCATTGGAGAGGATGAATACTCATTCTTCTGGAGACAGAACTTTATTACACATTCCGGAGAAGATCGATGGTACAAATTCTACACCCTCTGGTCCAGGAAGAAGAATCGTCACGTGATTAATATGAGTCCTAACATTCGTATACGACACTTCGAAGAAGTCATCATCTATATTTGGCATGTATTTGGAATCATTAATGCCCCTTGGCTTAGCAGCGGAAATATCCCCAGTTGACATCTTATCCGACTAGAATTGTTTTTACGCTACTAGTACAATTGGGTGGCTACATGTGCAAAAGAGAAAAGAGCACCTGCCTTGAGTTCTCCTTGCTCGCATTACATCTGATCATAACCATTGGAGATTGCTTTGTTGTTGTTGATACTCGCTCTACCGCTGCTAACAAGGAAAGTCAATCACATCGAGTTAAATGCGGATATTGCACTCACATTTAAAATACGAAGACGAGATGAACTTACGTTGCTGCTGGTTGGCGTAATTGAAGATGGGTTGGTCCTGATGTTCGTGCAAAACAGGAAATAGTATAAGCTCCCTTTATACCCGACGAATTTTTAAATCCGGAAATGGTTTCTTCCTCTCGCTCATACGAATGGGATTAGAAGAATCTGGAAGTTATTATTGAATATCTTGAGAATATTTTCGGTTTTGGAAATTCCTTGGTGTCCAAACTTCCTTGTCTATAAATACTTGAAGTTTGCATTTCTAGCAAACTAATCCTTCGTGACAGTAAACTTCCTCTGTTTTACTGTTACTGGTGAAGCCGCCTATTCGGAGAGGAGAGTAACCTAATTAGGAAAAATCTCTTACGGCCGCTCAGTTTAAAGTCTTCTTTGGGATTGAGAAGCTTTATAAGTACCGTTGGTGGGAAACTAGATAATTTCGGTTTATCTTTTGTTTTCGATTGATTTGATTGACTAACGGTAGTTGAGTTTTGATTGCACCTAGTTTGTTTATGCTTGAGAATCTTCTCTTCTGATATAAGATTCACTCAAACTAGTTCAAAGTTTCGACAGGGATCTTTAGACTGTTGTTAGTTCTAAAGACGATCTTGTGATAATCCATTGTTAACAGACTCAGTTCTGTGTGTGATTGATCACAAGAGATTCAAGTAGTTGTGTGCAGGTGTTTATTGAAGATATAAGAAGATTTGAAGACAAAGAAGAGATACAAGATTTCTGACTTGGTTATATAAATCCTTGGTGTGCACAATACTTGTTTCGGTAAAAAGAGGATCCAACTATAATCGGTTTATCCTTGTGGTTGATTGGATTGATTAGTTGAGTATATCGGCATCAATACGGTTCTTTATGATTAAAAGTATTGATTACAAAATCTTACGATTACCTTGGGTAATTGAACATAAGATAGATCTAAGGACCCGACGAAGGAGTTTATTGAGACAAACAGAAGAGCCTTTGTCCGACTCATATCACTTGGTTGAAGAGATTTGATACCAAACAGATTTGTTGTTCCTTTACTGTTTGGAATACGAACCAAAGGAATTGTTCCAAGTACGTGACTTATTCATAAGTTGGAGGCGTGGGAATACAGACGGAACTAGGTGAACTATAGGTTTAGTTGCTTGGTCTCAACTATACAAAGTTGGTTTATTTTGTATAACGTCTTAATCCTAAGAGTATTCAATTCTGGACAAGGTCCCGGGGTTTTCTGCATTTGCAGTTTTCCTCGTTAACAAAATCTTGCTGTGTCATTTACTTTTATTTTCCGCATTATAATTATTTTATTATAATTAAAGTAAATTACACAAACGTTAATTCCTATTTACTTGATAAGCAATCCTATTGTGTTTGTTTAAGTCCGAACCTTTGTATCAAGTAAACATACTTCGTTGTTGTATTGTCTCGATCTCCTATCCATAGACGATCACACGAAATGTGAACCGATTAGTTATGTTGTCTCGACTCAGTCCATAGACAATCACTTTCGGAGAAAGAACTTATAGGAAGGAAAAGTTTTAGCTTGGGGTATATTTGGGTACCCTCTCCTTTTCAATTGGTATCAGAGCAGGAAAACACGAAAAGATCTAACAATCTGTATTTGGTGCGATCCATCCTATAAGAATTGAATCTATGTCTGATTCAGTTAACGTTATGCAAGAGTATGAATACTCAAAAATTGAAGATGTTACCACTTCGTTAACTCATGATGCAGGAGTTCGGAAAATATCTATGTCTTTTCTGATGAAAAAGAAGATGCTGATAAAGAGTTGGTAAAACTCCTAAAGCCTATAAAATCTCTGTCTTCTAAAGTCCTTGTATTAAAGACAGAGACAAATCTTCTTAAACAGGAGATCAGAGATAAAGACAGTCAACTGCATAGTGGCTGAAGAGAATTTAAATCTCACTATCAAATTAGAAGCTCTTGGTAAATCTCTTTCTCAAGGAAAAGAGACACGTCCTATGATTCCGACGAATGATGTTGTTGTGATTTCTTCTGATATTGAGGAAACTAAAAGCCCTTGCTCGACTTTTACAGATTGTGATAAAACTAGTTTGGTCACATCTGAAACAGATCAAGATGATGGTAGTCTACCTAACTACATCAAGTCAGAAGAGGATAAGAAACCATCTTCTATGTTTACTGATGGTCAAACAAAATCTTGTCCAAAGGAAACTTTGAACTGATTCCGTGAAAGTAATCTTAAGGAATACACATTTCAGTCACTTGACAGGAAACTTATACTTCTTAGACATATCATGGTAAAAATATTGAAAGAAGTTTCTTGTCTTAAAAAACTGAAAGACCATTCCTCAGTAGAAGGAAAAATTATACCACTACCTGATAAGCTCAACTCAAGAGGAAAGAGTTGATAATCGCTTCTGGAAAAAGGTTCCTCCTCATCCATATCGAAACAGTTGTTTTGATGAAGAACGACTTCAGAAGAAAGGAAATGAGAGAATCTCTGCCAAAAGGAACAATCAGGAATTTCCAATAATTGTTTCAGATAATCACACTGACGTGAATCATAAGGAAGTACTTAGAATGAGAAAATCCTATGAAAATCTCATTGAAAGAATTAAGAGAGATCTATCAATCTATGATTCTCACATCAGTAAGATTTCTCCACATGATCATATCTCTAGAGTTAGAAAAGATCATCGTCTTGAGAGAAAAAAATTTAGGCAAAAATTCCCTAAGAGAAACATGAACTATGTTTCTGATATTCACTGTAAGCTAGAAAAAGCTTACTCCGATGAAACTTAGTTGTATCAAAATTTGTGCACTCTCATCCTCTTCAGTGCTCTTATTCATGGATGGGAGAGGCACAATAAAACTGGAGTACATGTGTTTGTGTAGTTGATTATCAGAAAAGTTGTGACACTTTATGGATAGCTGCGAATCCATGGTTGCCTGAAAAAATGTTCATGTGTAACATGATCTTCCAGAAATAGGTTTTATTTGGAATTTTTGAATTTGAATAAACCTTCCAACTTGAAAAGTTCGGACAAAAGGAAACGAAATATATTCCTGTAATATTTTCGGTTTCTCGGTTTTCGTTCCGAAAGTTGTTCCTTTTTGAAAGGGAAACTATTTCTTACTTGTATTCTGTTACCCTGATTAATCCATTATATATATATATATATATATAATCGAGCATGCCTCCAATAACTCGCAATATCTCAAAGACTAATAAGGAGGAAGCCTAAAAGGTTAGAGATTGTCAAGGAATCGATACAGAGAGGAAGAAGAGAAATATATCAAAAATCATGCCTAATTATGATTATGATAGTTCAGTAGGATCACAAGATGAGTCATGTCGGTTGGCTTACAACAAGCAAGATCCAACCAAAATCAAGTGGATTCGTTCGGATAATATGTCTCAATATATCCAAGGTTTTGAAGAACTAGAAACCAATCTTGTTATGACTGTTCGACATCAAGATTGGTTAAAAGAGAAGATCGAAGGGTCAAAAGGAACTCTTGCTGAACTTAAAGTTCTAATTGAAAAACTTGAAAAACAAAAAGTGGTTGCAGACAAGTCTCTTGAGACATGCTTTAACAGTTTGAACACTGAAGAAACCTCAGTGAACAACAAGACCACCACTAGAGATTAAGTTATATGTTGTAATACTTAATCTAGAAAAATAGGCTGCAATTTTTGATTTCCTTCATTGATTGTAATAAGTCTATTATGAATAAAAACTATTATGAATAAAGTTATTTGATTTATAATTTTTCTTGTGATAGTTTTTGATTTACATAGCTCGTGCTTGACTGCTTTATTTATTGCTATGTATGTTTATGAGATGTTTGATTTCGGTTTTATTACCTTGATATTCGATCTCATATGTTGTGAACCCTTATGGTTTGGGTGACTTTTTGATTTAGCAGGATTAAGTTCTAGCCCATGTTGGTAGGCTTTATCAAAGGATCATGAGGGGTTCTGATAGAAACAATATGTGAAAAAGTCACAATATGTTGAATCGGTTTTGGTTTAGCATAAAAGCATATGTGTTTCGTGGGTTTTCAACTTTTGCTTGCAATAGTTAAAAACCGGTTTTCAACCTTTCTCTGGTAAAGGTTGGTTGTTGTTATTCTTTTGTTTTGCATAAGGATGACAACATAATGGTATTTCGATATCAATTCTCCCTGGAAGAAGAAGATGCAAACATATTGGAGAAGTGGATGCGAAATTGAGTGCTTTAATGTTTATGTTGTTTCAATTGCTTCCGGTTGAGGTGAATAATTGTGCAAGTTGATTTTTTTTGGTTTGTATGAATTATTTATGGATTGACAAAAGAATATGTACGAGATGAATTGTTTAGTCCAATTCGATTCCGGATAAGAGAAACTAAGTTATTTCTGATCTTAGTTAGACTTATCAAAGTGGAGGTTTCGGTTATTCAAGTCTAATCGAATGCCTTAACAAGAAGTGCTAGTTAACTACCTAGTATTTGGCTTGTTTAAAACTTAAAGGTCTAAGTTATATGGATAATTAGAACCTGATGAGAAAAATAGAGTTATCTTTATTTTGGTCTTATCGAATGAAGCGATTGTATTTATACAATCGGTTTAGCAAAGGAACTAATGTGATTAATTGTTTTTTGGTTTGATAAACTAGTTGGGAAAATTGCTTCGGGAAATTATTTCCATGATAACATATCAAAACATAATTACTTTGTAGTTTCGGTTTTGATATTGGTTATCAAAAATGATGTGTGGAACCCTCGTGCTTGACTCAACAGGTTGCAAGTCTATTTTGAGATTTGTAAGATCCTTTTCGTGTTGTCCTTTATTTTTCATTTCTTTGTCATTTTGTGACAAAAAGAGGGAGAAATATATGGAGTAAACAAGTGATGCCGGTGTCAATTTTATATTGATTGGTGTCACTAGGGAAAAAGGACATTGGTGCTTGAACGTTTATCTAACGAAAAAGGAAAAGCATATACTAAGGGGGGAGTAACATATCATATGATTTGGTATAAAAAAGACGTGAGGATTGAAAATCTACCTGTCTCACCTTTAGAGGGAGTATGAGCTTTGTTATTATAATGTCAACAACGACATTTTTAAGGATTGATTGTATACAGGTTATGTGCTGTTGAATTCGGGAACCAAGCGTATGTGTGATGAATTCTTGTAATTTGTTCATTCATATGATGTAAGAGTTTTGTCACTAAAATTGACAAAGGGGGAGATTGTTAGAGCATAGCTCGGTTGAACCCGCCAAGCGTTGGTATGTTAATTTTGGTTGTCATATTTTTGTGAACCAAAACTCATTTAAGAGTCGCTTGATTAAATGTACTAGAGTCAACTTCGTATAGGTTAGCTTGAAAGTATTAGGATATGAGACATTACAAGTATTGTGAAGACTTGAAGAAGTGAAGAAGTAAGGAGTTACAACCACAACATCATCCTTCCACTTGAGGTTAGTGATATTTGACTTGAACTGTTTCAATCCCTAACATATCTTTCAAGTCGTGCATATTGAAAACAAAATTGAGAAGCATGAACACTCTAGATAGACATAGTATTAAGGAATACAATACGAGGTTTATTGCTTAACCATTAAACTTTGTAGATAAGACATCGACATAATCGTTTGAATGCTATTGTGATTATGTATGGTATGAGGTGAGGATTTCATCCTATGAAACAATGTTTTACATATGTTTTAAGGAAGTAAGTTCATGAACTTAGTTTGTGAATCGAAAAGGAAATCGCCAGGCGTTATTGGGATTGTTATTCATTGCATATCTTATGAACGACCAATATGTGTGATTAGTACAACCGCTCATGACTTGTTTGTGTTCTTGGTAAAACTATTCACATAAGTCCTGACTTATGTATTGGTATGACTTTTATTAATGAAACCGATCTTAAGTAATCACTTGATGGTATGATCGAGTTTGTGTAGTTTGCAAGACCTAACTCTGGGTAAAAGTGAACCGATCCTAGTAAGAGGCGCAACACATCACAAAGGGGAATCGATCCTTGTATGAGGTGCAACAAGGTTTATAGCAGAAAGGGGAACTGATCCTATGGACATGTGCAACACATATAAGTTAGATACCATATATATGTGGGGAACCGATCCTAGTACCTAGTCAACCGAATTTTGGGAAGCTAGTGTGACTATGCACAGTACTCACATGGAGGTAGAACCGAAACTTGTTTTGGTAGAACCGTTAAACTCATGATTTGTGATTGAGTGTTCTTGATCAATTACATAGATCTTGAAAGTCAGATTAACCAATTCTAAACTTGTTTGGAAGCGTGGTAAATCGGTTTCAAGTGTGTAAGTATAAAAGAGGACTTACAAAGTAAGAATGTCGACACACTTTGAACACGTGCATTAATGCGTATCTTTTATTGTTCAAAGATATTCCTTAACAGCTAAAAGGAAGAAAATCCCAGGATCGAAATTAAACAAGTTAATAATCTTTTAATTAAGGTTTTTAATTATATATATGGAAAATAAGAATTAGTAATGTGCATTTACTAGTTAAAGATTTTCCAAGGAGATTTTCGATCAATATTTTGGATAGAGCATTCTCAGGAATTATGAAAACCGAATTTGGAAATTATTATTGAATATCTTGAGAATATTTTCGGTTTTGGAAATTCCTTGGTGTCCAAACTTCCTTGTCTATAAATACTTGAAGTTTGCATTTCTAGCAAACTAATCCTTCGTGACAGTAAACTTCCTCTGTTGTACTGTTACTGGTGAAGACGCCTATTCGGAGAGGAGAGTAACCTAATTAGGAGAAATATCTTACGGTCGCTCAGTTTGAAGTCTTCTTTGGGATTGAGAAGCTCTATTAGTACCGTTGGTGGGAAACTAGATAATTGCGGTTTATCTTTTGTTTTCGATTGATTTGATTGACTAACGGTAGTTGAACTTTGATTGCACCTAGTTTGTTTATGCTTGAGAATCTTCTCTTCTGATATAAGATTCACTCAAACTAGTTCAAAGTTTCGACAGGGATCTTTAGACTGTTGTTAGTTCTAAAGACGATCTTGTGATAATCCATTGTTAACAGACTCAGTTTTGTGTGTGATTGATCACAAGAGATTCAAGTAGTTGTGTGCAGGTGTTTATTGAAGATCTAAGAAGATTTGAAGACAAAGAAGAGATAGAAGATTTTTGACTTGGTTATATAAATCTTTGGTGTGCACAATACTTGTTTCGGTAAAAAGTGGATCCAACTATAATCGGTTTATCCTTGTGGTATATTGGATTGATTAGTTGAGTAGGTCGGCATCAATACGGTTCTTTGTGATTAAAAGTATTGATTGCAAAATCTTACGATTACCTTGGGTAATTGAACATAAGATAGATCGAAGGACCTGACGAAGGAGTTTATTGAGATAAACAGAAGATCCTTTGTCCGACTCATATCACTCGGTTGAAGAGAGTTGATACCAAACAGATTTGTTGTTCCTTTACTATTTGGAATAAAAACCAAAGGAATTGTTCCAAGTACGCGACTTATTCATAAGTTTGAGGCGTGGGATTACAGACGGAACTATGTGAACTATAGGTTTAGTTGCTTGGTCTCAACTATACGAAGTTGGTTTATTTTATATAGCGGCTTAATCCTGAGAGTATTCAATTCTGGACAAGGTCCCGAAATTTTTTTGCATTCGCGGTTTTCCTCGTTAACAAAATCATGTTGTGTCATTCACTTTTATTTTCCGCATTATAATTGTTTTATTATAATTAAAGTAAATTACACAAACGTTAATTCCTATTTACTTGATAAGCAATCCTATTGTGTTTGGTTAAGTCCGAACCTTTGTATCAAGTAAACATACTTCGTTGTTGTATTGTATCGATCTCGTATCCATAGACGATCACACGAAGTGTGAACCGATTAGTTGTATTGTCTCGACTCAGTCCATAGACAATCACTTTCGGAGAAAGGACTTATAGGAAGGAAAAGTATTAGCTTGAGGTATATTTGGGTATCCTCGCCTTTTCAATACTCATATATGAAATTTATCCAGAATAGTATTTATGCATGTAGCAACAATCCCAAATATTCTGTAAATTTTATTAACATCCCGCCTGCATTATTTACTAATGCATGGCTTGCCGAGTATTTATTCTATGTTATGTTCCCTAGCTGAACTCTTGATATTGGCATGCCATGACAATTAATGTTCGTTTGAAGCCGAGTAGCATGAATTTCCCGAAGTGTCAGTATTAAGATGTGCATGGAAATACTCAATCAGAGGCACTGCCCTCTGACATAAAATTAGTGATTTTTGTATCAATGCGCAAAATTCACCGAAGTCGATTGATTTTGTGGAAGCTCGCAAAATTCAATTTTTCTAACCTAATTTTATCAATTTGCAAAAATTAGGTTTTTTACGGCATGCGCAATATCTCGAACCCTATTGGTCGAGACCAAACCTAGGAAAACTAGGAAATTGATCCATCATAGAACTAGTAGGAACTAATCCTACCAAATAAAAGGTCGAAAAACAATAAATAAAGAGGAATTGCGGCACATGAAGTCAGTAGAAAAAGGGACGTGGCCGCGCCACTTTGTCGGCCGGTTCGCTCGAGCTTGCGTCGCCGTACCATCGGACGGCCATGCCTATATTGTTGCTTTCCGGCCCCTCTTTCCATCGACCAATCAAATCGCTCTAAATGCGCAGCCTACACTTTTAATTAAAGGTGAAAGTTGGCTAGTCGACATACGTAAATTCCTTAAGAAAATGAATATTAGGCTACCCACGCCAGTCTCAAAACAATCACGGCCACACGATTTGGATGGCTGATTTAACGATCCTAGGCTCCTCCCGGCGTGACGAAACAAGCTTCATAGTGTTCACCGGCGGGCCCACTACTATTCCAGCCAATCATAATTGTCCTAGCCCGCCAGCAATCCCTGATCGTTAGCCAGAAATAGGCTAGTTGCGTCTATTAAAAAAGGTTCAACGAGTTAAGACTGGCCATGGCAGTCTCAAACTCATCGCAGCCATCCAACTTAGCTAGCCTAGTTGGACGGCTTAGATCTTGTTTAGGGAGACCAATGAAACGCTGGTATGCACGCCGGCAATCCGCCTTCAACCCTGTCCAATCGAACTACTCCCAGTCTGCCGCTAACACCTAAAACCGTTTGCTCAAAGTAGGTTGGCCACACGACCTCAAAACCTCAAGGTCGACCAACGGTAGTATAAACCAATCTCAGCCGTCCAACTTCGCTAGCCGAATCGACCAAACAAGATCTGCTTTCAAGCAACTGGCAAAGCGCGTTCATGTTCATGGGTGGCTCAACAATAGCCCCGACCAATCGCATTGCTTCAAATACGCCAGCAATGCCACAAACCGATTAGCCAAAGTGCGTCAGTCACGCGGATTTAAAAACCTTGAATTGAATCAACGGCAGTATGCAACTGCCGCAAATCATCTCAGTCATCCAACTTGGCTAGCCAAATTGAGCGGCTTAGATTTAACTCTGGGCGACCAATAAGGCACTGTCGTGCTCACCGGCCGCCACTCTTTCATGAGAGACGATCGACCTTCCCTCAGCTTGCCCAAGCGATCCCTGGTAGCTGCTCGAAGATGGCTAGCCGCGCTCCTTTTAAGACATTAGGTTCCGCGATCAACCAAGACATGCTCTGTACAATGATGCTTCATGAGTATCTATTATTTTGAGCTGCTTGCTTAAAAGCGATGTTTTACATGCATCGATTACAAGCGATATTCAATAAATATTGATTTCATGAATAACTTATTTATTCAACTTAAGGGCATTACACGCTATTTCTTGCGGCAAGTCCCACAACTTGACTTGTCACATATAACTGCCCGTTGCCTAACTTGCGCATGATTGGTCAGAATAATTAGGTCTTGCAGGCAAGACCCACTCAGCAGCGTGCTGCATATTTTTTTACAAAACACTCGAGACATCAAACATGTCACAAACTGGGGGATGTTCATCAGGGTATTGGTCTGGCGTTTTACAACGTGCAGCGTGCAACACGCCCATTATGAGAAAGTGTCGGGAAAGGCGAAAAGTTATTGACAACAGAGAAGTGGTGGGTGTAACCGACCATTCTTTCCCTCATAGTAGGGACATGGTTTTCAACACTTTACACGATCCCCACTTCTCCATCACTCAACTACTTCCACTTCCTATGATATCAAGGTGCGTTCGACTATGACTTGTATAAATAGGTTTTCAACCTATTTCAACAAAAACAAGTGTTATGAACGCAAGTATCCAGAAAACACCAAGAACTTATAGCTTACATTTATCAAGCAAGTTCCACATTCTGATACAAGTCATAAACAGCCACACCTTCAGAGTTAACCATTCTGATCTCAACACCTTCTTCGCTTCCCTCCCTGAGATCAACCCTTCTCCTTCATTTTGTGACCGAAGCAAGGCTGGAATTCCCATTTCTTGGTTTAGGCCAGAATTGTACATATTGATCTATCGAATCTAAAGTACTCCCGTGCAGTGCATTTGTTTAGGGTTTAGATTCGTTTCTTGGTGGTACACCAGTTTTTACCACAAAACAAGCTGAGAGATTTTAATAATTACACATTTATGCATGCTCTGAGAGGCTATTCACTCAGTCAGAGATTATCGTGGCATGAGCTTTCATGTTTAAATTTTGAAATATGAACTTCACATATTCGTATGATTGTTGGAGCAGGAATATGCGAAATTATGATTTTACAATTTTAGCCTTCGTCAAAAATCCACCATCAACACTAGGGGTGAGTAAAACATCCAAATCCACGAATTTTACCCAATCCCGCATTTTGGCGGGTGGACACCCGATCCTCTCTTGACGGATTGGACACAAACGGATTTTTCGAACCCATAATTTTCACGGGTTAACCTAGCAGATATCAAATGTAAAAGCTGATATCAAAAATATAATTTAACCCCCACAAACCATATTTAGGGACAAAGAAAGCTGGTGGGTAAAATTATAAAATGATATCAAATTATTTAGGGACAAAAAAAACCTTGCCAAATATCAAATGTTGCTCATAGTAATTATAATTATAATATGATATATGGGCCATAAAAATGAAAACACTCTTCATATTTTCCCATTATTGGTGTTTAACTTCATCGGATTATCACATTCTCTTCTGTTTCAGCACCAAAGCCACAAAAACAGAATTTTTATATTTGGACGTTGTTGCATCCTCAAGATAAATGAAGATACGTTTCATCTCATCCTTTTAGCCATTTCATCTCGAAGTTTTTGTATCTTCCACAGTACTCTTATCCAGAGATTAATTCTTCAGACCTATCTTGATACTCTTTACCAACTTTTTTATCTACACTGGAGAGGATTTGTCTACTCTTCATTTCATATGTTACTTCTCATGTAAGAGGATAAAAAAAGAGTCAATAAACCAAGAAATTGAATTATAATGTAGATGTCGCAAGGTTTTGCCGAACCACAATAATACTCATGAGTTCCCTTAGAATATAACATGATGATAACCAGGTTTATGATATACAACTCATGTACTTTTTCATTTCTTGCTAAAATACATGTACGGTTTGAAATGCCTAGTTCTTCTTATTGGTTCTGGTTTCGCTAACATCAAAACTGGAACGGACTCAAATAATCGGTTCGAGGTCCAATTCCTATTGTATCCAAACGAAATGACACACATAGTTTTTTTTGTTTTTTTAAATGCATAAAAGAAATCTTATTAAATTGAACCAGAGAAACTACACGAAGTTATGTTCTACCCATTGAATCTCTTTGCAATTTGATTAATAAAGTTCATTATTATATAGGCTTAGATTGTAGTCGCACAATATCCTAACTAGCTAATATCTATAGCATGGTTTGCAAGTCCGTCTCCCGACTGGTTTCCCTCTCTATATCAATAACAATTTAGTTTTGCCTCTTACGTTAATAAACAATAACTCTATGTTTACATCTGGATTTCTACCAAAATTTCCATTGACAGAGATAAAAGGCATGGACCCCAGTTTCCCCACATCAACCACAATAATAGAACTCTAACTCGACTATCTTGTTGAGCTACAGTCGGACCTTCTCGGTCGCCAGAAATATTTATAGCTTGAGGATGGCTTCATTGCCTCCCAGGGAGTCCAGGTTGTGTCTCAATCCCAGTGTGGTTGATCATCCGAAAAAACTAGCTAAGCATTATCGGTCTGGTCAGCCTTTACTCAACCAACAACCTGATACTACACGAGCTCATCAAAGAGCGCTTTTTAACTGGATTCAGGATTTAGGCCGGCTTCAGGATTTAGGCCGGCAGATTTTCGGTGAATTGTAGGTGTGTCTAGCACCGCTAAGAGCTTCTTCATTGGTAAATGTATATGGTTCATATGTGGCATTATTGTTAAGACATCCTTTAGGTATAAAATCCTAAATATTATGGAAAAAATAATTTTACCTCCAACCCATAAAATTTAATATCTTTCTTTCACTTATTTGTAGGTATATAATTGGTTAAAAATATTTTCATTTTTATTTTTCATTGATTATTAGTAATTGTTAGAGCATTGCTCGGTCGAACTCGCAAGCGTTGCTATCTCAAGTTTGTTTGTCAAATTTAGTTGTCAAAACTATGTGTCTTGATTTCTAGTCTACTTATATCTAAGTCTCAAACTAGGATAGTTAAGTGTAGTTGAGCTCCAGACTCCACGACGATCATCTTATGAAGACGAAGAACTACTCAAGGAACCAATGGAACTTCATCCGACTAAAAGGTATATGGAGACTTGAACTTATCCATCACTCAAAAGTCTATCTACTCTATCTCCTACTCTTGAGACAAAAGTCGTATAAGTATGATAGTTTTCATACATACACATTTGCTATTTCGAGCCGAGTTTACTCGCCTATCCTTTTCTCGAAATATGTGTTGGTAAGCTTTCGCTTTAACCATTTTTCATATTTACCTATGAAGAAAGTCATGATGACATTTCAATCTTGAAAATGGCTTTGATGACGATAGTTGTGAATAACGACTATTATAACATTATAGAAGAATGTTTCAATGATTGAAATGTAAAGTTGAGATTACCATCTATGGATATAAGCATATATAGTGTGTTCGCACATTAGTGTATAAATCCATGTACCGGAAACCAAGTGTGTGCATACGGTATTGGTGAAGGAGACAGGTTGGGTACGCGTACCCGTACGCGTACTGGCGGAAATTTTCCTCCCAGAAAATTCTGCTGAGTTTGGAGTTTACGAACTCATAAACCAGTCACCTTAGGTACGCGTACCCGTACGCGTACTAGCGGAACTTTTCTACCCCAAAAATTCGGCTGAGTTTGGAAACCAAAACCAACTCAAATCCGGTAGCTAAGGTACGCATACCCATACGCGTACCCAAGCTAGTTATTTCTCAAATCGGTAGTTCATGAACTTAAAACAATAAATTATAAGGAATGTTGTAGTTGCAGGAAATCCTACACTACACCCCTCATATGATTTCATTATTATTCAACTCATTTTTAGATTTACACTCTTAATTTCATTGATCAATCTTTGAATATTATTACAAGAAAAGATAAAGGAATCAAGAATGACCTCTGCTCTAGACTTTCTCTCTCCTATTTACTTGTTTCTTTACTCAAAAAGATCTCTCCAATTCTTTCCAACTTGAACAACTATTTATAGGGAAATATATAGTGGATGACAGCTAATCTGTCCTTTATTTTCGAATATGGCTTGCGACATTCTCGCAACCTTATAAGTGATAATTTCGCAAGCATCTAATTTTCGCAGAACTATCACATCTTTCTCGTGATTCTAGCTGACGTCGTTTATCGTATCATTTCTGAAATTGTTCTGCGACGCTGTTGTGTTGTGTAGTTGATAATTTTGCTGAGACATTATCGTTGCGAGATTCTGATCCTACATCTTGCCTCTTCTCATATCTTCTCTGCAAAGTAGAGAATGATGTGAGAAATTCCGCAGTTGTTCATCTCTTCATATTCTGCATTTATCACACGTATTCTTTCTTCCATCTGTTTCTTGACACGTCTCTGTAACCGCTGCTTTTCAACCGCTCACATCTTTTTGTCTTAATGATGTTTATTTCTTCGAGTAAAAATTTTTTCCTTTATATACTCTTCTTACTCTTTTTTCCACTTTCTTTTTACTTTCTCTTCTCTCATCTCTGCAACTCTGTTATTCTTCTGCAAGTTCTGCTACTGTAATTTTTCCCCCTTCAATCTTCTTATTTTTTATTCATTCCCATACTCTATATTCAAATATGGCTCCAAGTGGTCATAGACATGAGAAGAATTTAAAAGATGTCCAAAAAGATCTTGCTGATAAAGGTTTCACACTCTCTACCATTCCTGGTGAAAATGCCAAATCAATTCTTTCTATCAAACTTATATCTGATCAGTACTGTGATGATCAATCAATTATAATTTCACTAGGTCATATTCTCGCAGGTCTCCCTATTCCTCTTTATGACCCAGATCTTCCTTTATTCTATGAAATTCTCGCTCACCCAGGATTTTCGCGAGCTATTTTCCAACTGAGTGAGGACTGCATCCGTTTGATGCTAGAGTTCGCTAACTGTGGTGTTGGTAAAGGATCTTTGTACTCCAAAGAACTTAGGGATCCTAAATTCGCAGACCTAGAGATAATTGCTGACAAATACACAGTAGCGAATTTCTTTGAGAACTATGAACTTATCTCCATGAAGAAAGAGAATACTCGCTGGGGTATTCGCTTAAAAAGGAAAGATAACATTGATGAAGCTAAAATTCTCATGCAAGATATTGACTGGCATTCTGGTAAAAACACAACTCCTCGCCAATCCAAAGATGATAAATGGTGTGTCTTTCCTTTAATGCTAAAAGGACCTTACATTGCTGGGTCAAATGTTCTTCCTGCGAATTTCGCTGCTTATCAACCTTGGGTTTTCTCTTGGCCCTAGAAGGAGAAAGAGGTATGTTTCTTCCTGTTTAGATTTATATTTCTTTATTTGTCTTTATTATTTTGTTCGCTAACTCTTGCGACATTCTGCAGATCCAAAAACTGAAAGATATTTATAACAGGACTGGGAAAGCTAGTACTCTGTTAGCTCTTCGTTCATACACAGATGAGGTAAGAAATTTTCTCTTATGATTTTAAACTGTATAATATTGCTTCCATTTCTTATTTATGTCTGTGTGTGAAGATTATTGCTGAAATAAAAGAACCTGTTGATGTTGCGAAGACTGGTGATAAAGGTAAAGGTGCTCTTCGCAGAGAAAAATCAACTGCTCCTCCTTCAAAGAAAAGGAAAGTCTGTTCTTCTTCCCCTTCAAATATTCTTCCTCAAGAAAATTCCGAAAGTGACAAGGATGATGAGGACAATGATGATCTTGCCGCAAGTGAAGATTTTCCACCTGAATCTTCTATGGCTAAACTCTCTGGACTCTTTTCTGATTCTCTGCAAGGAATGGGAGATAGCCAATTCGCTAACACCTGCAAGGCTCTCGCTACACTTTGCGATGTCCCTTTGCTGGATGGTGATAGCTCTCTTCGTGGGGTTTCTAGATCAGTGACTCCCGACTTCTTGCATTCCCTCAATAGTCTGGTATATTTTTATCCTTTTATTTCTTCATTGTCATAACTCAAAATTTCTTTCTATATTAACATTTTTATATTTTCTCGCAGGCTGGAAAAGCTTCTTTCGCTGTTGCCTCGGATCTAGAGAGGAGACGCGAAAATCTTGAAAAGAAGAATCTTCAACTTCGCACAAAGAATGAAGAATTGGAAGCTGAAGTTAAGGGTCTTCGCGAGAAAAATAGACAATTAGAAATTGATTCTTCTTCATATTAGAACAAAATCTCTAGTCTTCAGCAAGCTAATAATCAACTTTACGGTATGTTACTTTACTCTTTTCCCTTCATTCATTCATCATGTTGTTTTATCTTATTTAAATGATCCTTTTTGCAGACATTTATGGTCTTTCTGATGAAGCTACCCTTCTTCGTTCATTTCCTAATGCCTTGGATAATGATACTCTTCTTGAGCGTCTTAACAATTCCTTAAATAATTTCTCAAATGATAGAATTTCATCTCTTTCTCTAAATGAGCTTAGATCCAAATTTCGCCTCTTAGAGATTGACCATAGATCTAGTTTAGGCTTAGCCAACCGATTTAAGCGTCTCCTTCTTGATTCTAAAGAGAAAACCAATGAATTAAGAACCAAAATTAGCGGTCTCATAGATGATAAGGATCGTATCTCTGATCAAGGTGCTAAGGCTTTGGCGAAATTCCAAGAGACTCTTCTTTAAGTTCAACTTGAACGAGATGAAGCTAACCGCAAGAACATCGAACTCTGCGAAAGGGAAAATCAAATTCGTTCTCGTCTTCTTATAAGTAATGAGGATGAATTTGTTTGGGCTGCGAAAATATTAGATGATGCTAGAAAATATTTAGGTGTAAATGTTAGTATCCAAGTTGAGCATACAGCCTTGATTAGAGATATGATTTCTGACAGAGAAGGTTACTAACTGCTCTTCTTTACTAATCTTTTGCTCTTATGAATTTTCATCAAGTTAATAATTGATTGTATTTTGATCGCAGATTCTGAAAATAGATATCGTGAAAAGATTGAGGAACTCGAAGCTGAAAAGAAGGAGCTCGCAAAGAATCTTTCTTCTCGCAATGATAAGTATTCTAGATTAAAGAATCAAATGAAGATCACTATTGCGAATTTTAAGAATGATGCTATGCATTTTCGCAATCAAACTATCCAAATGGTTTGTGACGATCATAATATCCCTCATTCTGATTATCCTTGTCTCTTGGAAGAGATCCCACAGAATACTCCCAGTCTGATTATTTCTGATAGTGAAGCTGATGATGAAGAATCTGATGGTGATGAAGGTTCTGATGGTGATGAAGATTCTGAAGCAGACGAAGAAGGGAACAAGTCTGATGAAGATAACGAAGGATCAACTAGGAAGTAGTCTTTGTTTCTTTCTTTAATTCTCTGTAATAATTGTACATTTATTCCTTATTTCTGTATATTTGTGTTTCTTTCATTTTGACCTGCATTCATTAAAACAATTCTTCCTTGCAATACAGTTAATCAATGTAATCATTAATTTTTGAATCTCTGAGTAAATCTATCATATGGAAACAAATAACATTTTCTAATTTCATTCATTCCCATACTTTCCTCTGTTATTTGTATCCATATGAGAGATTTATAAATTTTTCTTATTTTATGCCTCAATTTCGCAGTTAATTATGTATAACTTCGCAATCTTATGCGATGTGAATTTTGATTCTTTTCAAAATCTCATTCCTGTGTGGTCTTATTTTTCCTTCCTAATTAAAGGTCTTATTATGCCACCTCTTGTCATTGCGACAAAATCGCAGGACGTCCTTGCACTTTCATGCAAAAACCCATTGATCTTGCCTTAACTTTTTCTTTTGTATTATGGCCTCTTCAGGAATGTTGCGACAATATGACAGGTCTAAATATTCTTGCGAAAATAAAGCCCCATGACATTGCCGTCTTGCGACGAAATCGCAGGACGTCTCCGCACTTTCATGCGAAAACCCATTGATCTCGTACTATGTTTTTCTTTTGTATTATTGCCTCTTCAGGATTGTTCCACAAATATGACAAGCCTTAATACTCTTGCGAATAAAAAGCCTCATGACATTTGCGCCTTAAGACACTTATCAGCTCCCTAATAAAGGGTGCCGCCCTTATCTCCCCCCTGGTTGCCCCTTCAAGGAGGCGTACTTCTACCATACAAGGTTAGATCCTCCCATCCAATCTTAACAACAACCAGCTGTTTTCGTAGCCTCTTATCCCTTTTACCTATAGGGCTTATGGTTACGAGACTGCTCCCTAAGTGGGTTTTTCTTCAGGCTGAGTACAGTATAAGCCAAGACTTGTCAAGAATGGCAAGGTGCGCTTCAAACGCCCCTGGCACTCTTGACTCAACAGTGTACCTCGGCGCCTTGATCAGATCTGCACTCCTTGGGAGAGTCCTTATTACCTTAGTCTCCCAACCTAAGTCATATGCTTAAGCTGAGAATCCAAGGTGCCTCTCCCCGATGGGCTTTATTGACCCCAAATCTCCATGACTCAGGTTCCGGTGGCGGTGTAGCCTTTCCCTGAGCCATGTAACAGGTACCCCCTTATATGACGTACTTTAGGTCTTACATTTGCCTCTTGCGAAATTGCATTCGCGAACTAGGGTGTACGCCATAAAGGTTTGCCCCTTTCTCTTTTGTCATTTTTCTCTGATTGTCTTCTGTAAAATTCTTTATCTCTGCGAGAGTCTCGCACATCATCATATTGTATTTGTATTTCGCAATCTCAATTTTGTCATTCAATAAAATGTGTTTTTGAGAATTTTGCTTATTGCAAGAGTGTCGCAACAACTTAATCATTCATATATTTCTTGTTTTTATTACCTTTGCCATCCTCTACTTCTTTATTATTTTCTGCTACTGCTTCCTTGGTAGTGGTATGTTCATCATTTTTATTCTGAGCTAGCATTAGTTTCGCAACATCTTTTCTTCTTTACTTTCGATTGCATCCACCATCAACCTCTCACTTCTCTGTGTATATTTGATTTTATGTCGCCAATTTTCCTTCTTGTTTTTTCTTCCTTCACAAGATTCTATCTCAGTTTCGTAACACCTCTTTCCTTCAATCCAATCTCCTTTTATGATTCATACACCATTGGGGTGAGGGAATTTGATGCATTGGTGGAAAGTTGAAGCTACACCTAGATCCCATGTAGCCAAGGTCGATTAATTGTAGAGTGATTCTACATCAATGACACGGATTAAGATTTCGGAAGATATTCCCTTCAATGGAATTCGTATAGTAACCTCCCCTTTAGGCTTGTTAGCAGTACCATTAAAACCATATATCTTATATGTTGATGGTATAAGATCATCATCTCTTCCTCCCATAGTTTTATAAGTATGATAAAATAAGATGTTCACAGAACTTCCATTATCGATTAGAATTGTATTAATTGCCCATGAATCTTCAGCTTCATCATCCTCATCTTCTTTCGGTTTTGGATTAATTTCTAATTTTACTACCAATGGATTATCATGCACCTCTTTTCCTTCTGGAATTTCTTCTGCGGTAAAAGAAATGGTCTGTTTCTGCCATTCCTCTAGTGGCGAGATTTTCGCAATATTCATAATTTCTCTTCCATCATTATCTCTTGCGAACACTCTACTTAAAACATTGTCATGAAAATCTTCAATTGTCTTGTGCGAATGTACGATAGAGTGACAGAATAAATTCTTTGCTTTTGCACCAACTTCTATGAAGAATGTTTCATTCTTTTTCATCGTGTCTACTTTGTGATGTTCTGGTGGTGGTGGTAATGGTTGAGATTGTGGGTGTCCTACCAAAAAGTGGTTTAGTTTTCCTTGATCTATCATTCTCAGAATAATTCTTTTTACATTTCTGCAATCATTTGTTGTATGTCCATGAAAATGATGATAAGAACAAAATTCATGGCTTCTGTGGTTTGGAGGTGGTTCTGTTCCCATGTTCCATGGTGTTGGTATATTCTCCATCAAAATTATAGCTTCCTATATTTTCTCCACACTTTCATTTAGAGGTGGCATCTTGATTTCTTCCCATACTACCTTGTGACTTCCTTGTCCTCTATTATAATTTTGTCTTTGACCTCCATAAGTTTCTTGCGGTTGATCGAGTCTTTGAATCTTGTTATTTCCACCACGATTGTAGAAATTTCTTTCTCTTTCATACTCCTCTTGATCTCGACTTCCCAAAGCCACCAGTTTCTGTTGATTGTTACCCGTCATCTTCTCTTGTTGTACTTGCGAAGTATTCGCTATTGTGTTTATTAGCTTGGGTAATAAGCTTGCATTCGTTGTTTGTGAGTTAGTGTTCGCAATTGGATATGATTCCATTTCATTTTGCCTTTCCTCTAGAGCAATGTATTCTTCTTGAAGTTCTCGCAATTCAGTCAGTGTGATCGTATTCTTGACTCTGAAAATTTGGACATACAATAGGTTTGTTGCAAACATAGCATTGATAAACGACAATATAAGATATCTATCATCTACACGGCCAGCCATTTCGCTACACATAGTTCTCCATCTTTTAGTCAGGTGTTTCAAACTTTCGCCAATCCTCTGTTTTAATCCAAACACATCTTCTATACCAGGTCGCGAAGAATTATTACTTATATATGCCCCTAGGAATGTAGTCTGCAAATGATTGAAGTATGTTATTGTATTCTTTGGTAGACCTTCAAACCATTTTAACGCCTCTCCTGTTAAGCTGGATGCGAAATATTTGCACAATACGGCATCATGATTTTCCCATTGTAACATGCACCTCACATAGGCTTTAATGTGTTGAATTGCACAAGTTGTTCCATCAAAATGTTGGTTAATGCGGGCAAATTGCATTTCGGTGGTATTCCTCCTGATTGTACTTCCCTTGTAAATGGAGTTTTCGCAGCTTCTTCTATTGCTTCATCCAATTGTCTTCTGCCTACTTCTCCTCTATTATTTAGCATTCCTCTCATTTCTTCTAATTCTTTCAAGATTTGTTTATTTACACCTGAATTTTGATCCATTGGTCTTTTTAATTTCGCCTCTCTTCTCCTGCGTTCATGTCTTTCTTCTCTCACGAAATTTTGCATTTCTTCTTCATTATCTTCATCTCGTCTTCTTCTGCGAGTTTCTTCTTCACCCCTATCTTGAATTCGCAAATGATTATGTCTATCATTTTCTCCTTCATGATTTTGTTCATCTCTTATCAATTCCATTCGCTGTCTTTTTGCCACCCTTTGTACTCTATCATACTCTTCATTGAGATTACCGTTATTCCGATTTTGTGTACGCCTTCTTTCTCGATTGTTGTGATTGTTCTGGCGAATTATCTCCTGAAGCTCTTGTTCTTCCATTTCCGCTCTCAATCTTTCACGTTCGCAGATTAAACGTGCTTGTTTAGCATAATGTATTTCAATTTCTTCTTCAATCGTTTGTTGATTTCTTTGAGTTTCTCTTTCATGTAAAATTCTTTTTCCTTCCTCTCGATCTCCTTCACCATCTTGGTCATTTCGTCCCTGACGTTGTCCATTCTCTTGATTTCAACCATTTTTCCCATCATTAAAAGTTTCATTTTGTGGAACGTAACGATCATCAGCTCTTTCTCTATTTTCGCAATATTCTTCATTAGGATTTGATATTTCTTCTTGAATATTATTTCCAGCATTGATTGTGGGTGAGTTTCGCCTCATTTCTCTTCTAGTCGATCTTGAATATGATTTTGTAATACTTCTCGATCTTCTATTCCGTAGTCTTATATTCTCCATCCTTAATTTGTGATTTTGCCTTGTTAGATTTGCATGTTCTTCTGCCTCAGCTCTTCTTTCTTCATGTATTCTTCGTCTCAACGTTTCTAACGCTCCAATTTCCTCATCTCCATGAATTATTCATTCATCTGCTTCTTGATTTCTCTCTACCTGTCTATGGTTTCTGTTTTGTTGCTCTTCTTCTACTTCTTCTGCCTAATTTGATTGCCAAGTGTGTATACTCACCCTATCATAATCTGTATTCCTCCCCTGTACTAGTGTTTGTTGAATTGGTGGTTGAATTTGATTTTCTCTATTACTTCTCATTCTAGTAGATTCTCCCATTTCACTTCTTTCTTTCCGAGCAATTCTCTTGCTTCTTCTAACAGTAGTCGGTTGTTCGGATGTATTTCTTCTTCTATCCATTTCTTCAATGTGAACAATATTGCAAGAAATTATGGAAAATTCTTAATCAATCACTCTAAATCTTCACAAATCTCAATATTAATTTTCAGCTTTTTCTAAAAAAAAATCTCCTTTATTAATTTTCAGCTTTTTCTAGAATAATCTTCAATACCTCCCTGTTTCTAGCGCCATTATGTAGTTACAGGAAATCCTACACTACACCCCTCATATGATTTCATTATTATTCAACTCACTTTTAGATTTACACTCTTAATTTTATTTTTATTTTTATTTTATTTTTTTTTGCTGAATCACCCTTTTTTTCATTTATTGACAAACTAAAAGAATACAAATGTTACTATAAAACAATAAACAAGGTAGAAAAATTACAAAAAGTAAGGAATCTTAAGAATCAATTTTAAAGTGACTAAGAATTTGGTTTTCATAGTCATTGTTCCACCTGACCCCTTTTATTCTGACACCATGATCTTGAACAATCTTCATAACCCTGTTCTTGAAACCATGAATATTAACATCACCTCCTTCAAAGAAAACTCTGTTTCTTTGAAACCACAACTCCTTAATGACAGTACAAGCAGAGATTATCCATACTTCATTAATGATAGGACTGTGCTATTTAGCTGCAGAAAAAACTTCTGAAAAAGAGTATGGCATGGGAAATTGAAACATATTGCCAAGCCAATTCCAAACCTGAACACTGAAATCACAAAGCCACAGTGTATGCTCCATAAAATCCTGCTCTGATTTGCAGATACAACATCTAGAAGGCATTTCATATCCTTGTTTTCTTTTCATGTCATCATTCACATAAACTCCTTGTAGAAGCTTCCAAATGTTGCTGGCAATAGTTGGGTGCAAAGATTTCCTCCATATATAAGAATACCAATCTACCTTGTCTTCCTTGTGTCTTATTTTCTCCACTGCCTTTGCATTATTAAACATTCCACTACTATGTAGGTTCCATATTATGGAATCATTTCCACTGTGAATATGAGGCAAGTTATCACTCTGTAACAAGTGATGCAACTGAGGATGTATATTCCATTGATCATTAATGATTAAGTCCTGAACTTTCAACTGCATATTGTTATGAACAAAATCAGTATAACCAATTTAATTAATTAGTGGGGATGATCCATACCAGTTATCAAACCATACAGAGATGCTAGCACCATTTCCAATCTTCCAAGAGATGTATTCTTGTAAAGTAAGCCAAGCCCATTGCAAACATGCTCTTACTGATGATAATTTCCATTTTTAAAACCATATACCATAATTATCTTTGAACTTAGCTGTAAAAAACAGATCCCATTCATCTGATGAGTATACCAATTTCCACATCATTTTCATCGACAAAATTTTGTTAAGAACTTCTAGCCTTCTAATACCCAAGCCACCTTCAATATATGGCACACAGATCTTCTTCCAAGATAAAGTTTTGTACTTTCTAACCTCTCCATCACCTGACCATAGAAAGTTCCTTATTAGTTTTTCACATATCTTAATAACTGAAGATGGCCATTTATAAACTGCCATATTGTAAAGAGGGTAGATGCACAAAACTGTTTTTACAAGAATCAGTCTATCATGAAAAGATAATAATCTTCCTTTCCAAGCTGCAAGTTTATTCTGAAGCATAAGAACTATTGGCCAAACCATTTCAGTAGTTACTCTTCCTGGAGCTAGAATGATACCAAGATACTTATCAGGAAAATTAGATATATCCATACCAACTATGCTGCTAATTTGTTGCTTTCTGGTTGAATTAGTACCATCAATGAAACACTTGCTTTTGGCTTTGTTAATCATCTGGCCAGATCTATGTTGATATTTGTCAATCAGCTTAAATAGACAAAACAAAGTCTTCTTAGCTCCATTACAGAATAAGAAAACATCATCAGCAAAAAATAAGTGTGTTGGATATATTCCATTTCTAACTACCATTGGAGTTATCTGCCATGTATTAACCAAATTTGTGATATTTCTACTCAATACATCTTCCATCAAAATAAATAAAATATGGGATAAAGGATCACCCAGCTTAAGACCCCTATGCATTGAGAAAAAGCCACATGGTCCTCCATTGACCATTACTGATAATTTTGCAGATTTAAACATGGTTAACAACCAAACACACCAAGATGATGAAAATCCATATTTGTGCATAACTTTAAGAAGAAAAGTACAACTTACAGAATCATAAGCCTGTGATATGTCCAGTTTAAAAGCCACATTACCACCTCTTATATTTTTCCTCATTTCATTTACCATATCTGAAGCTAGAAGTATTTGTTCTTGAATGCTTCTTCCTTTAACATAAGCAGCCCGTTGTGATGAGATTAACTTCTCCATGAGTCCATTCATTATGACAGAAATTATCTTTGTGAAAATTTTGAACAATACATTACTCAATCCAATTGGTCTATATTGACTTGCTTTCTTAGCACCTGCACATTTAGGAATGAGGGTTAAGAAATTTGAATTCAGTCCTTTGGGGATAAATCTTCTTCTCCAACAAAATTGTATGGCATCTTTTAAATTCAATTGAATTATATCCCAGCAAATTTTATAAAAGGATCCAGGAAATCCATCTGGACCAGGGGCACTATCTGAGTCCATTTCGAAAACAACTTTCTTGATTTCTTCAGTGGTGGGAATGGAGTCCAACATTTCTTGGTCTTCATCTGTAATAACTAAGGGAATAACATCAAGCAATTCTTCAGAAACATCAACATCTTGAGCTTCAAATTTTTGTTGAAAATGCTTGACTAAAGTATCTGCAATTTGAGATTGATCATTAATAATATTTCCATTTGCACTCTTAATTTCATTGATCAATCTTTGAATATTATTACAAGAAAAGATAAAGGAATCAAGAATGACCTCTGCTCTAGACTTTCTCTCTCCTATTTACTTGTTTCTTACTCAAAAATATCTCTCCCATTCTTTCCAACTTGAACAACTATTTATAGGGAAATATATAGTGGATGACAGCTAATCCGTCCTTTATTTTCGAATATGGCTTGCGACATTCTCGCAACCTTATAAGTGTTAATTTCGAAAGCTTTCTAATTTTCGCAGAACTATCACATCTTTCTCGTGATTCTAGCTGACGTCGTTTATCGTATCATTTCTGAAATTGTTCTGCGACGCTTTTGTGTTGTGTAGTTGATAATTTCGCTGAGACATTATCGTTGCGAGATTCTGATCCTACAAATGCAATCTTTGCAAACCGTGGCTATATTGTTAATGAATTGATTCAAATGAATCAAACCGATTTTGTTTCAATTGTGTCTATGAATAAAAACCTAAGCAATTGAACAACTCTTCAACTAGTTCTTATGAGTCATTTGAACTAGTTATGAGAAAGATGAATACGGTTAATATGGAAGTGCTCATATGGCTAACCATTGGTTAACTATTTGTGAACCAACTAAGTGTACACGTTTAGGTACGGTTACTCAAACCTAAATGAAATACATTCGTGTGTCACAAGCTAAGTTTTGATCTAACGGTTGAAATATATTAGCTTGTATCTAATCAGGTTTTCATCTAACGGTGAATATTGAATGCTTTGTTACTAAGCTAACATAGATTGTAAACCTTGATTTGAAAACTATATAAGGGAGAACTCTAGCAACTGGAAAAACTAATCCCCACACCTCCTGTGTGATACTAGTTGGTTTTGCTAGAGTCGATTCTCCTTTAACCTTAGGTTTCTTCTCGAGACCCTGTAGGTTATCGACTTAAAGACTTCATTGGAATTATGAAGCCAGGCGAAACTACTTCTCTTGTAGTTGAGCGATCTGATCTTGCCATTTTCTATCATACGAGTTTAATTGAATAATTGACTTGAGATTATATCTCCAATAGGGAAAGATAAAAAGAAATCACAAACATCTTCGTCTCATCGTTTGTGATTCCACAATATCTTACTTCGCTACCATATGATTAAGATTATTGTGAGGTGATTGATAATACTAGGTTGTTCTTCGGGAATATAAGTCTGGGTTATCAATTAGTTCCTGTTCACCTTTATTTTTATCAAAAGACGGAACAAACTCTTAGGTTTATCTGTGGGAGACAGATTTATCTATTATCGTAAACTTTTCTGTGTGCTACAGATTTGTTTATTCAAGTCTTCGATTTTGGTTCGTAGCAACTCTTAGTTGTGGGGGAGAACATCTAAGGGAATCAAGTGCGTAGTATCTTGCTGGTATCAGAAAAGTAAGGAGCGCAACTGTACCTTAAATCAGTGTGAGATTGATTAGGGTTCAACTACAGTCCAGACCGAAGTTAGTTTGTAGTAGGCTAGTGTCTGTGGCGGCTTAATACAGTGTGGTGTTCAATCTGGACTAGGTCCAGGGGTTTTTCTGCATTTGCGGTTTCCTCGTTAACAAAACTTCTGGTGTCTGTGTTGTAGTTGCAGGAAATCCTACACTACACCCCTCACAAGATTTTATTAACATTCAACTCATCTTAGATTAACAATCTTAATTTTATTGATGAATCTTTGAACAATCTTACAAGAAAAGATAAAGGAATCAAGAATAACCACTGCTCTAGATTCTCTCTCTCCTATTTACTTGCTTCTCCCTCAGAAAAAGATCTCTCCCCTCCTTACAGTTGATCGGCTCTTTATATAGAGTTTTACATAGTGGATGACAGCTAATCTAACCTCTATTTTCGGATATGGCTTGCGACATTTTCGCAACCTTACAAATGTTAATCTCGCAAACTCTCTAATTTTCGCTGGACCATCACATTTTTCTCATGATTTAGCTGACATCATTTATTATTTCATTTCTGAAGTTATTCTGCGACGCTGCTGTGTTGTGTTGTTAATAATTTCGCTGAGGCATTATTGCTGCGAGATTCTGATCCTACATCTTTCCTCTTCTCATATCTTATCTGCGAAGTATAGAATGATGTGAGAAATGCCGCAACTGTTCATCTCTTCATATTCTGCATTTATCACACGTATTCTTTCTTTCATCTATTTCTTGACACGTCTTTTGTAACCGCTGCTTTTCAACCGCTCACATCTTTTCGCATTAATGGTGTTTATTTCTTCGAGTACAAAAAATCTTCCTTATATATTCTTCTTACTCTTCTTTCCATTTTCTTTTTACTTTCTCTTCTTTGCAACTCTATTGTTCTTCCGTAAGTTCTGCTACTGTAATTCTCCCCTCTTCATTCTTCTTACTTTTTATCCATTCCCATACTCTATATTCGGATATGCCTCCAAGTGGACATAAACATGAGAAAAAACTTAAAAGACGTCCAAAAATATCTTGCTGAGAAAGGTTTCACACTTTCTACCCTTCCTGGTGAGAGTGCCAAGTCAATTCTTTCTATCAAACTTTTCTCTGATCAACATTGTGATGATCAATCAATTATAATTTTGTTAGGTCAAATTCTCGCAGATCTCCCCATTCCTCTTTATGACCCAGATATTCCTATGTTCTATGAAATTCTCGCTCACTCAGGATTTTCGCGAGCTATCTTCCAATTGAGTGGGGATTGTATCCGTCTGAGGCTGGAGTTCGCTAACCGTGGTGCTGGCAAAGGATCTCTTTACTCCAAAGAACTTAGGGATCCTAAATTCGCATACTTGGAGATAATTGCTGAAAAATACACAGTAGCGAGTTTCTTTGAAAATTATGAATTGATCTCCATGAAGAAAGAAAATACTCGCTGGGGTATTCGCTTGAAAAGGAAAGATAATATTGATGAAGCTAAAATACTCATGCAGGACATTGATTGGCATTCTGGTAAGAACACAACTCCTCTCCAATCCAAAGATGATAAATGGTGTGTTTTTCCCTTGATGCTGAAAGGACCTTACATTGCTGGGTCAAATGTTCTTCCTGAGAATATCGCTTCCTATCAACCTTGGGTATTCTCTTGGCCCGAGAAGGAGAAAGAGGTATGTCTCTTCCAGTTTTACCCACTTTATATTTCTTTATTTATCTTTATTCTTTTGTTCGCTGACACTTGCGACATTCTACAGATCCAGAAACTTAAAGGTAGCTATCAAAGGAAGGGAAGGCTAGTACCTTTTTAGCTCTTCACTCATACACAGATGAGGTAAGAAATATTCTCTTATGATTTTAAACAGTATATTGTTGCCTTTATTTCTTATTTCTATCTGTGTGTGAAGATTATTGCTGAACTAGAAGAACCTGTGAATGTTGCGAGGATTGGTGATAAAGGCAAAGGTGCTCTTCGCAGGGAAAAAAAAACTCCTCCTCCTTCAAAGAAGAGAAAAACCCGTTCTTCCTCTCCTTCAAATATTCCTTCTCATGAAAACTCCGAGAGTGATGAGGATGATGGGGATAATGATGACCTTGCTGCAAATGAAGATTCTCCATCTGAATCTTCTATGGCTAAGCTCTCTGGCCTCTTTTCTGATTCTTGGCAAGGAATGGGAGATAATCAATTCGCTAATACTTGCAAAGTTCTTGCTACAATTTGCGATGTTCCTTTAATGGATAGTGATAATTTTCTTCGCGGAGTTTCTAGATCAGTTACTCCCAACTTCCTGCATTCTCTTAATAGTCTGGTATGCTTTCGTCTTTTTAATTCTTCATTACTGTAACTCAAAATCTCTTTCTATTTTAATACTTTTTACATTTTCTCGCAGGATGGAAAAGCTTCTTTCGTTGTTGCCTCAGATCTGGAGAGGAGACGCGAAATTCTTGAAAAGAAAAATCTTCAATTTCGTACAAAAAATAAGGAACTGGAAGCTGAAGTCAAATGTCTTCGCGAGAAGAACAAACAATTAGAAATTGATTCTTCTTCATACAAGAACAAAATCTCTAGTCTTTAGCAAGCTAATAATCAACTCTATGGTATGTTACTTTTCTCCTTTCCCTTCATTCATTCATCCTGTTGTTTTATCTTATTTAATTGATCCTTTTTGCAGACATTTATGGTCTTTCTGATGAAGCTACCATTCTTCATTCATTTCCTAATGCCTTGGATAATGATACCCTTCTTGAGCGCCTTAATAAATCTTTAAATAGTTTCTCAAATGATAAAATTTCATCTCTTTCTATGAATGAACTGAGATCCAAATTTCGCCTCTTAGAGATTGACCATAGATCTAGTTTAGGTTCAGCCAATCGATTTAAGCGTCTATTTCTTAATTCTAAAGAGAAAATCAATGAGCTAAGAACCAAAATTAGCGGTCTCATAGATGATAAGGATCGCATCTCTGATCAAGGTGCTAAGGCTTTGGCGAAATTCCAAGAGACCTTTCTTGAAGTTCAACTTGAACGAGATGAAGCTAACCGCAAGAATACCGAGCTCTGCGAAAGAGAAAACCAAATTCGTTCTCGTCTCATTATAAATAATGAGGATGAATTCGCTTGGGCTGCGAAAATCTTAGACGATGCCAGAAAAGATTTAGGTGTAAATGTTAGTCTCCAAGTTGAGCATACAGCCTTGATTAGAGATATGATTTCTGACAGAGAAGGTTATTAGCTGTTCTTCTTCACTAATCTTTTGTTTCTTATGAATTTTTATCAAGTTATTAATAGATTGCCTTTTGCTTACATATTCTGAAAGTAGATATCGCGAAAGAATTGAGGAACTTGAAGCTGAAAAGGAGAAACTCGCAAAGAATCTTTCTTCTCGCAACGATAAGTATTCTAGATTAAAGAATCAAATCAAGATCACTGTTGCGAACTTTAAGAACGATGTTATGCATTTTCGCAATCAAACTATTCAAATGGTTTGTGATGACCATAGTATTCCTCATTCTGATTATCCTTGTCTCTTGGAGGAGATCCCAAAGAACATTCCCAGTCTGACTATTTCTGATAGCGAAGCTGATGATGAAGAATCTGATGGTGATGAAGGTTCTGATGGAGATAAAAGTTCTGATGCAGACGAAGAAGGGAACAAGTCTGATGAAGATGTTGAAGGATCAACTAAGAAGTAGTCTTTGTTTCTTTCTTTAATCTTCTGTAATATTTGTACATTTATTCCTCCTTTTTGTATATTTGCGAATTCTTTTGGTTCTCCATATTCCTTAATATATGAGTTTCTTTTATTTTGACCTGCATTCATTAAAACAATTCTTCCTTGCAATATGGTTAATCAATATAATCATTAATTTTTTAATTTTTGTGTAAATCTATCATGTGGAGACAAATAACATTTTCTAATTTCATTCATTCCCATACTTGCCTCTGTTATTTGTATCCAAATGAGAGATTTTGCAGATTTTTCTTATTTTGTGCCTCAATTTCGCAGTTATTTATGTATAATTTCGTAATCATATGCAAATTGAATTTTGATTCTTTTCAAAATCTCATCCCTGTGTGGTCTTATTTTGCCTTCCTAGTTAAACGTCTTATTATGCCACCTCTTGTCATTGCGACAAAATCGCAGGACGTCCTTGCACTTTCATGCAAAAACCCATTGATCTTGCCTTAACTTTTTTCTTTTGTATTATGTCCTCTTCAGGAATGTTGCGACAATATAACATGCCTAAATATTCTTGCAAAAATAAAGCCCCATTACATTGTCGTCTTGCGACGAAATCGCAGGACGTCTTCGCACTTTTATGCGAAAACCCATTGATATCGTCTTATATTTTTCTTTAGTATTATTGCCTCTTCAGGATTATTGCACAAATATGACAAGCCTTAATACCCTTGCGAGTAAAAAGCCTCATGACATTTGCGTCTTAAGACACTTATCATCTCCCTAATGGAGGGTGCCACGCTTATCTTCCCCCTGGTTTCCCCTTCAAGGAGGCGTACTTCTGCCATACAAGGTTAGATCCTCCCATCCAGTATTAACAACAACCAGTTGTTTTCGCAGCCTCTTATCCCTTTTACCTATAGGGTTTATGGTTACGAGACTGCACCCTAAGTGGGGTTTGCTTCGTGCCGAATGCAGTATAAGCCAAGACTTGTCAAGAATGGCAAGGTACGCTCCACACGCCCCTGGCACTCTTGACTCAACCGTGTACCTCGGCGCCTTGATCAGATTCTGCACTCCTTGGGAGAGACCTTATTACCTTAGCCGCCCAGCCTAAGTCATATGCTTAAGTTGAGAATCCAAGGTGCCTCTCCCGGATGGGCTTTATTGACCCCAAATCTCCATGACTCAGGTTTCGGTGGCGGTGTAGCCTTTCCCTGAGCCATGCAACAGGTACCCCCTTATATGACGTACTTTAGGTCTTACATTTGCCTCTTGCGAAATTGTATTCGCGAACTAGGGTGTACGCCATAAAGGTTAGCCCCTTTCTCTTTTGTCATTGTTCTCTGATTGTCTTTTGTAGAATTCATTATCTCTGCGAGATTCTTGCACATCATCATATTGTATTTGCATTTCACAATCTCAATTTTTTCATTCAGTAAAATGTATTTTTTAGAATTTTATTTATTGCGAGAGTGTCGCAACAAATCAATCATTCATACATTACCTTTGTTATTCTCTGATTCTTTGTTATTTTCTGCTACTGCTTCCTTGGTAGTGGTATGTTCACCATTTTTTATTCTGAGCTAGCATTAATTTCGCAGCATCTCTTCTTGTTTTCTTTCGATTGCATCCACCATCAACCTCTCACTTCTTTGTGTCTCTTTGATTTTGTGTCGCCAATTTTCCTTCTTGTTTGCTCTTCCTTCGCAGGATTCTACCTCAGTTTCATAACACCTCTTTCCTTCAACCCAATCTCCCTTTATGATTCCTACACCGCTGGGGTGAGGGAATCTGATGCATTGGTGGAAAGTTGAAGCTACACCTAGAATCCCATGTAGCCAAGGTCGACCAATTAATACATTGTAGGGTGATTCTACATCAATGACACAGAATAGGATTTCATAAGATATTCCCTTCAATGGAATTCGCATAATAACCTCCCCTTTAGGTTTGTTGGCAGTACCATTAAAACCATATATCTTATATGTTGATGGTATAAGATCATCATCTCTTCCTCCCATAGTTTTATAAGTATGATAAAATAAGATGTTCACGGTACTTCCAGTATCGATTAGAATCCTATTAATTGCCCATGAATCTTCAACTTCATCATCCTCATCTTCTTTCGGTTTTGGGTTAATTTCTAATTTTACTACCAATGGATTATCATGTACCTCTTAACCTTCGGGGATTTCTTCTGCAGTAAAAGAAATAATTTGTTTCTGCCATTCCTCTGGTGGCGAGATTTTCGCAATATTCATAATTTCACTTCCATCATTATCTCTTGCGAACATTCTACTCAAAACATTGTCATGAAAATCTTCAATTGTCTTGTATGAATGTACGATAGAGTGACAAAATAGATTCTTTGCTTTTGCACCAACTTCTATGAAGAATGTTTCCTTCTTTTTCATCGTGTTTACTTTGTGATGCTCTGGTGGTGGTGGCAATGGTTGAGATTGTGGGTACCCTACCAAAAAGTGGTTTAGTTTTCCTTGATCTATCATTCTCAGAATAATTCTTTTTACATTTCTGCAATCATTTGTAGTATGTCCATGAAAATGATGATAAGAACAAAACTCATGACTTCTGTGGTTTGGAGGTGGTTTCGTTCCCATGTTCCATGGTGTTGATATATTCTCCATCAAAATTATAGCTTCCCATATTTTCTCCACACTTGCATTTAGAGGTGGCATCTTGATTTCTTCCCATACTACCTTGTGACCTCCTTGCCCTCTATTATAGTTTTGTCTTTGACCTCCATAAGTTTCTTGCGGCTGATCGAGTCTTTGAATTTTGTTATTTCCACCACGATTGTAGAAATTTCCTTCTCTTTCATACTCCTCTTGATCTCGGCTTCCCATAGCCACCAGTTTCTTTTGATTGTTACCCGTCACCTTTTCTTGTTGTACTTGCGAAGTGCTCGCCACTGTGTTTATTAGTTTGGGCAATAAGCTTGCATTTGTTGTTTGTGAACTGGTGTTTGCAACCGTATATGATTCCTTTTTATTTTCCTTTCCTCTAGAGCAATATATTCTTCTTGAAGTTCTCGCAATTTAGTCATTGTGATTGTATTCTTGACTCTGAAAATTTGGATATACAATAGGTTGGTTGCAAACATAACATTGATAAATGATAAGATAAGATATCTCTCATCTACACGGCCAGCCATTTCGCTACACATAGTCCTCCATCTTTTAGTTAGGTGCTTCAAACTTTCGCCAATTCTTTGTTTTAATCCAAACACGCCTTCAATACCAGGTCGCGAAGAATTATTACTTATATATGCTCCTAGGAATGTAGTCTGCACATGATTGAAGGATGTTATTGTATTCTTTGGTAGACCTTCGAACCATTTTAACACCTCCCCTGTTAAGCTGGATGCGAAATAATTGCATAATACAGCATCATGATTTTCCCATTGCAACATGCACCTCACGTAGGCTTTAATGTGTTGAATTGCACAAGTTGTTCCATCAAAAATGCTGGTTAATGCGGGTAGATTGCATTTCGGTGGTATTCCTCCTAGTTGTACTTCCCTTGTAAATAGAGTTTTCGCAGCTTCTTCTATAGCTTCATCCAATTGTCTTCTGCCTACTTCTCCTCTATTATTTAGCATTCCTCTCATTTCTTCTAATTCTTTTAAGATTTGTTTATTTACACCTGAATTTTGATCCATTGGTCTTTTTAATTTCGCCTCCCTTCTTCTGCGTTCATATCTTTGATCTCTCGCGAAATTTTGCATTTCTTCTTCATCATCTTCATCTCGCCTTCTTCTGCGATTCTCTTCCTCATGTTCATCTTGAATTCGCATATGATGATGTCTCTCATTTTCCCCTCCATGATTTTGTTCATTTCTCACCAATTCCATTCGTTGTCTTTCAGCCATCCTCCGTACTATATCATACTCTTCATTGATATTACCGTTATTCCGGTTTCGTGTTCGTCTTCTTTATCAATTGTCGTGATTGTTCTAGCGAATTGTTTCCTGAAGCTCTTGTTCTTCCATTTCCTCTCTCAATCTTTCACGTTCACAAATTAAACGTGCTTGTTCAGCATAATGTCTTTCAATTTCTTCTTTAATCGTTTGTTGATTTCTTTGAGCTTATCTCTCATGTAAAATTCTCCTTCCTTCCTCTCGATTCCCTTCGCCATCTTGATTATTTTGTCCCTGACGTTGTCCATTCTCTTGATTTCTATCATTTTTCCTATCATCAAAAGTTTCATTTTGTTGAACGTAACGATCACCAGTCCTTTCTCTATTTTCGCGATGTTCTTCATTACGATTCGATATTTCTTCTTGAATATTATTTCCGGCATTAATTGTGGGTGAGTTTTACCTCATCTCTCTTCTAGTCGATCTTGAATATTATTTTGTAATACTTCTCGATATTGTACTCTATAGTCTCATATTTTCCATCCTCAATTCGTGATTTTGCCTTGTTAGATTCGCACATTCTTCTGCCTCAGCTCTTCTTTCTTCATGTATTCTTCGTCTCAACATTTCTAACGCTCCAATTTCCTCATCTCCATGAATTATTCCTTCATCTGCTTCTTGATTTCTCTCTACCTGTCTATGGTTTCTGGTTTGCTGCTCTTCTTCTACTTCTTCTGCTGAATTTGATTGCCAAGTGTGTATACTCACCCTATCATAATCTGTATTCCTTCCTTGTACTAGTGTTTGTTGAACTGGTGGTTGAATTTGATTTTTTCTATTATTTCTCATTCTAGTTGATTCTCTCATTTCACTTCTTTCCCTTCCAGCAATTCTCTTGCTTCTTCTAACAGTAGTTGGTTGTTCTGATGTATTTATTCTTCTAGCCATTTCTTCAATATTAATGAATTGCAAGAGATTATGTAAAATTAATCAATCACTCCAAATCTTCACAAATCTCAATATTAACCTTCAATTTTTTCTAGAATAATCTTCAATTTTCAATCGTTCCCTATTTCTAGCGCCATTATGTAGTTGTAGGAAATCCTACACTACACCCCTCACAAGATTTCATTAACATTCAACTCATCTTAGATTAACAATCTTAATTTTATTGATGAATCTTTGAACAATCTTACAAGAAAAGATAAAGGAATCAAGAATAACCATTGCTCTAGATTTTCTCTCTCCTATTTACTTGCTTCTCCCTCAGAAAAAGATCTCTCCCCTCATTACAACTGATCGGCTCTTTATATAGAGTTTTACATAGTGGATGACAGCTAATCTAACCTCTATTTTCGGATATGACTTGCGACATTTTCGCAACCTTACAAATGTTAATCTCGCGAACTCTCTAATTTTCACAGGACCATCACATTTTTCTCATGATTTAGCTGATGTCGTTTATTATTTCGTTTCTGAAGTTATTCTGCGACGCTGCTGTGTTGTGTTGTTAATAATTTCGCTGAGGCATTATTGCTGCGAGATTCTGATCCTACATGTGTTATTTCTTTTTCGCATTGTATTTTGTTATATAATTGAAATATCACAGGTTGTGCGTTGTATCGATCAATTGTGAAATCCAACCTTTGGTTGTTGATTGGAAATTGATTGATCCTTGGATATTGGTCTTTGGTACCATCCAAGTTTATATCTCTTGTATTTAATAAAGACTCGCAGATTTCTATTTGCTTGAGTATAGATTAAATCAAGAGATCGAGATATTAACTCCTTGATATACTTTTTATTAAGATTGAGTCTGATTGTCTAGTTGATTCTCTTAAAAGTACATTAGAGTTAGTCCATACATATTGCTAATCGAAATATTGGGTGAGGTTGTTAGACCTCCGCATTTTCAATTGGTATCAGAGCAGGCAAATACGTTAAACCTTATAAGTTTGTGTTTTTCCGATCCTCAAAAGTCCATCCCTATGGGAAATCTTTTTGGAAGACTTGCTCGTGGCATTTGTAACGCACACCAGAACTCCTTAAAGACCGTTCAAAGATTATTACTCTCTAGACCTGCGGTCTCTTTAATAATCTTGTACCATCTAGTATTCCACCGAGTCTAGATGATGAGAAACAGTCTAAAGAAAAAAAAATAAAAAACCTTCTAAGAAGAATTTTCAGAGAAAACATGATCAACGCACAAAGGTATGGACCCTCACAAGAATCACTCTTAATGTCTTTAAGGAATACTATCAAAATGGATCAATTGACAAGGATCTGTTTAGAGCGTTTGAAAATGTTTTGAAATTCTTAGAAAATCTTAATTCCATAGAGAAATTGAATCGTTCTGATAAAAACTTTGTACCTATCAAATCATGGTCTCATGATGTACAAACTGTTCCAACTACCTACTCATGTGAAGTTGATAAAAAGATTTCCTATGAGGTTGGTAAAGGAACCATCTATCAGAAAAGGTCATTTCCGTGTCATAAGAAAAGGATCTTAAAGAACTCTGAGTATTATCACTATGATTATGCTCCTGATTCTGATCACAAATGTCAACCGAAAAAATTGCATGAGAAATCCTCTGCATCTTCAACCACCTTAATTCAGGATTGGCTCCACCCCATTTGTATATAACTTGAAATGGGGAAAGTAACGATTTGACTTTGTTTATGTAATCGTTTCTTTAAGTTTTCTGACAAAATATTTTCAAAAATATGGTGTAGGTATTTTTTCTTTCTAAATACGAGTATTTACTCCCAGAAATCCTACCTCTCTCTTTGTGGGTCGCGGTTCGTGCACGGTTCCAAGCCCATCTGTGGGTATAAAAGAAGTACGGGTACGCATACCATCCTTCCTCCCTCATCAGTCCGCGTACGTGAACTATTTTAGGGTTAATGTATTGTCTCCATTAAAGTTTCTTTTGGAGAATAATTTGTGAAGGGATTCTTCAAGAAACTAGTCAAGTAAGTAATCTCTTCTCCACTTCTTTATTTCCTTCTAGAATCATGAACAATGTTAAAGGTTTAAAAGGATTTTCAAATAACCTAGGGTCTTCATTCTCTTCAATGAATCTTCCTATTGAACAAAATTCTATTAGGATTAGATTTGTGAATGAATCCTGTGGCAAGGTTTTTGAAAAGATTTCTTCTACTGGGTTTATTCTAGAAAAGAAATTGGATGATGTAAGTGGATATAAGGAGGATTTAAATTGTTTGGAAAAATTCAAGCTTGGAAACATCTTTGATGGCCTTGGTGAAGGTTTTGATACTCTTACTAGAATCTTCTATGCAAACATTCATGATGTTGTTCTTGAGGACATGGAATTCAAGACCATGGTCAATAGAGAAAGGATTCTAGTTAATAGATAATTGATTTCAAAGATTACCAAAATTCTTTTGGGCAATTTCCGTCTTCCTAGACCAAGCGATGAAAGACCCTCACATGAAACCATCTCAAATGGTCTTTGTGGTAAAAGTGTTGTGTGTAATGGAGGAAAATTTCCTACTAATCAACTATATTTTCCTCTAAAGTCTTTTGGAAAATTAGGTATTTCTAACATTTATCCTTCCACGGTTGAGAATTCTCGTTGGATTCGTGAGTTTGCGGAATTGGTTTATTACCTTGTGATGGAAATCAAAGATCTTGACATTTGTGGAATCATTATTTTTCAAATTTTAGAAATGACTTCCATCGACAAGAAGTTAGGCTACCCATGCTTGATTGAGCGTATTTGTCGCAACTTCTCCATTGAACCCATTGGGAACTCCATTGGAACCCCAAAGATTGTTCGTCCGTGTACCTTCAATCGAATGAAGGAATATGCTTGCAAGAGACAAAGGTGTAACACAATTGATGGCTCGAGTGATCCTTCTACGAAGCTTCTTCGCCAAATTTACAAAGGTATTTGTAAGTTGAATACCAAAGTAAATTGTGTTCAAGAACAATTACTTGTGATTGGTACCAAGTACCCCGATATTAAAGAAGACATGGACAAGGTTCGTTCCACCTTCATGACCTCCGAATATGAAGAAGATGAGTAGTTTCTCTTGTTTCTTTATATTGGTGTTAAATTGCTTTTATCTAGGAAACTTCTTAAGAGAATTTTTATTCTTGTTTTGGTTAAGAAGGATAACTAGGTGATCGAAATTTTTATAGTGGTAAAAGGTTGTGGTTCACTCGGACTTGATGAGATTGTTTTTAAGAATTAATAAACTAAAATAAAAGAAAAATATATATACAAACTATTGTCACAAGATGAAGATATGACCGGGACTCAGAATTCCACCAGACTTCAATTTCATGCAGTTTAAATACCAATTCTAAACAATAATAGCTCATGATATAAAGTTTCATTGACTCTAATTTCATTGCCTAAAATAGATTTTGAAAGTAATGGATATAAATCTAAAGCATGGGATATCAAAACATTTAATCAAGCATAACCCATCAATTGAAATGACAACCATTCAGTGATAATCATGATTCAATTAAATACTGTGCAATTAGTCATAAAAAGAATTACTATAATTACCGCATTAGTGAAATTTGGCTTCCTTTATTATCCCGGTGATGGGGTCTAGCTCCACATGTTGGAAACACGCTCAAAATTCATTTTTATTGCTCAATGGGTGTTTACAAAGATGAAAAGGGAGGAAAAATTATTAAACCGGGTTGTAACACTTATTTTTGTTACAAACAAAACGGTTACGGAGAACGATAGAAGCAATGTGTCACTGTCACTGTATCTATACGATTGCCACGTCTTTGTCGCCGTCACTGTAGCTTCAGCGACTATTTTTAGCAGCAGTTGTTCTTCATGTTCTTCCTCCTTACGCAGCAGCAGAAAGATATTCTCTGCAGTTCTGATTTTCACTATGTACTGCTCCCCAAACTCTCCATACCCCCTCTCTGTTGCCCGAGAACCTATTTTATACTCAACAGGGTCATCCAATCTCTGCATTAACTCCGGAAATCTCTTCATAACTCGCCAGTGAAAAAAAATATTCTCGGGAATATTTTCTTCCCTATTTTACCTCCTCACGCGTTGATTCTCTGCCAGCACACTCTGAACAGGTCAATACACATTCCAGAATGTTGATCGAGTCATCAGAACATGTTCAAACTCTTCAAAACCCGTGAAATATTCTTCCCGAGAAAGTGTTGCTCTGTTTACTTCTACGCGAGAATCCAGCCAATTTTAATCGATCAAATCACTCATGATAGTTTTGTTGGGACATATCACAACTACCCAACAAATTTCATCGCTTTAGTCTACCTAGAACTCCTTCAAACTTCGATCGAAAATCACACAGTTATGTTCTTCATTTTCCAGCCAAAATGAAATTCAAAAGAAGAAGATCGGTGCTAAGGATGAATTGGGCTACGTATAACCTTGGGTGCCCCTTAGCCAAATCCGGGGTTCGTATAGCAAATGTCCTCCGGGGTGCCTTTAGCAGTTTTTCGAGCCGAATTTTCCAAAAATGTTTATTTCCCAAAAATACCTACAAACACACAAAACACCATAATAAGTACAAGATCGAGTACCAACATAGAGAAAATTGAGGACAACTTAGACACAAAAATGTGCCTATCAAATACCCCCAATCTTATTATTTGCTAGTCCTCGAGAAAAACTAATCTAGAAAATAAAAACTTAACTCACTAGGTGGCCCTAGTGACCGAGATATAGTCTCGGGAGGGTTTAGCAGAGGTGTACCCACAAAACCTTTAATCCAGACCCTAGCTATCTACGCAGAACCTTGGAAGGCACTAAAGAATCTCCTTGGTTGGCATACAATCATTGACTATAGGAGGAAGTACCCTGATGCGAAATTCCAATTGTTGTACACGAGTTTGCACTCAAGCATACTAAAATTCATATAAAGTGACAGAGCTCTACTCAGATAGTTTTTGTACATCATAACCGGAGTCAACCAATCACATGGAAAGATTAAGAAGATGAATAAAGAGAAAAGATAGATGGTTTAAAGTGAACGGTGTTTCCCATATCTGTCTGAAGGCCTCTGCCAAGATGGACCTATCCTAATCGACTGAGATACCGATCTGACTAATATCAACACAACTGGCATATACAAGGGGACCAGTGGTTGATAAACCTAACTCTAGGTCAACACAACAGGCATATACAAGGGCACCAGTGGTCGACTTTATTGAATTTATTCCGGTTGGTCTGATGGGGTCTGGTCTTAATTCTCAATTTTTTTTATTATTATTATTATTTATTTTTTTGGGATCTCAATCACCCTATCAAAGGTAACAACTTGAATCGTGTGCCCCACTAAATCACTTAAAAAAATAAAAACAGAAGGATTAGGATTCAACGAGATATGGCGAAACTACCATGTTTTTTTTAATTCTAACACCTGAGCTTTGTGCTTTTATGAATAAACTCTTTAGATGTTTCCATCTAATCAGATTGGTTCCTAAACTCCTACAACCAAGATGTTTTCATCCACTTAGATAGGTTAGTGCTATCCTTAATAGGCATAAATTTCTAGGCTCTGGAGTTTATTTATACTGCGACTAAAAAGTTTCTCCCATACCCCCAAACTTAAATCTAACATCGTCCTCAATGTTCTAAAGATAAAATTAAAAGCATGAACAAGGAGAAACTGTTACCACTTGAAGCAAAAGAGTTAAGGAAAGATATTACCGTGTTGCATGAGCATGGGTTACCTCCCAAGAAGTGCTAAGTTTAAAGTCTTCAGCCAGACATCAGAAGGAATTAGTCACCTCATAGAATCATAAAGTAATAGCCGGAATAACTGTGGATCACCAAAACCAAATAGGGCTATCACAAGTAAAAGGAATCTGCAACATCCCAAGAAAATTAGCAAATAAAGTACACCCTTGTCTAGTTTCATGTTTAAGACAACTACATCTAGCTGTGGTTCAGGTTCAGGTTCTATAACAGGGTCTAGATAAAATATTTTCATGGGTTGCAATTCCTGATAAGTTAGATCCGAATGTTCAGGTTCTAGAGTCTGGAAATACTCAACTAAGAATTTAGAAGCACATAAAATTAACCTGAATAACTGGGGATCCTCTAAGTCAATCAAATTTGACTTACGCATCTGACCACAATGAGAGTGGTGGTGTTCCTTAAACAAATGTGTCGACCCTAATCTCCTAAAGTAATTAGGTTTAGTCTCAAAACTCAATAACTGACACATTTCAAATTCAAACATTCCCACAATTGGAATAAAAGTTTTTGGTGGGAAAACAAAATCAATCTGGGTATCATAGCCTGGGTAAACCACATCAACCAGAGGATAGGTTTCTAATAACTGAACTTCTTCCTGGACATTATTAGGTTCGGGAGAGCTAGTATGACGGTAATCTGGCACAATGGTTGAGGCACATATATCAAGTCCCAAGTGAGGGATCTTTCTAAGAGTTAAAGCACATGGAGAATGATAATCACCCCCAAACTTAGAGTTTTTAGTGCCTCTAGAAAGACTAGTCACAACTTCCCTAATTTCTAGGTCATCAGATTCCTGGAAATGGTCAATTGATTCTTCTAAGTCAGGTTCATCCTCACCCATCTCTACGAGTTTATGGTCTTCTAAGACTAGTGTTTCTAAATCGCTAGACTCTAAAACAATATTCTCAGGGTAAACTCTTTCCTCTAAACCATCATCACAATCATATAAAGGATTATCAACGAAAGTTTATACTAAAGGCTCATTAACTAAGGTGTTAATCATAATTACTTCCTCTGATTCACTGATAGGCACATCAAATAATGGATTATCCAACACACTGCAAGCTAAAGGATCATGAACTACATCGTCTAAAACGGTGGTATCTCTAGTCAAATCCTCATCCTTTTGAATAGGTGAATAATTATTAAAATTATTTGGATTTGTACTAGAAACAACACTATCATTATAAAGCTCAATCGGAGTAACAAATTCCTGATCACTATGCCTACATGTTTTATGTTCTTCATCAATACTATCCTCATCACAATCATCATTATAATAACATGAAAATGATTGAACCCCATCTAAATAAGTATTATTACAAATTCTAACCTCGTTATCTTGATTATGTAAATAAAAACTATCCTTATTTTCAAGGGTGGTATTGGGAACACTATATTAGTATTTAAGACTATCTTGAGAAAAATTTTCTACAATCCTATTTGTACTCTCAGTAAATTGCTTGAGGGACTCTTCTAGAGACATCTTAGTTGACTGCTCTACGGACTCTTCTGGGAGCGGAATATTATAAGTCTCTTTCATAAATAATTGAAATTTCTGTGTTGACTCATTGAAACTCTTGAGAGACTCTTCTAGAGAAATAGAAGGATTGTTTTGCTCTATGACCTGTGGGTATGTTGATAGTAATTGGGCTCACAATGGTATGGACCATAACCTTCAAAAGTTTCGCGTTCCCAATCACTATTCACACTATGTTTATAAAAAAGATAATGTCCAAGCTGCTCAGTCGGATACTCATTGTATTGGCTACTATAATACCAGTTTGACATCCTAACTGCAAGGAAATTCTAAACAAGCACAAAGAAGGCTGACTCGACCACAACAAGCCTATTTTATCTAGCAAACAAAAATCATGATGGCTCCACTTAGATTGTTTCTAGACCAGCTTCTATTCTTTCGAAAAGGAATTCGTTACAATCTGAGCAAACCCCTTTGGAATCAATCCGAGTTAAAGTAAGTTGAATAGAGACGAGGGAAGCTGCATGGAGATTTGATACCCAAAGGCCTCACCGGCATTACAAGGCGGCGTATTCAACTCACAGAAACCATCATGAACTTCAAAGTATGCTCAAAGAGTAACCAATATTTTTCGAACGACTTTCCAATTAAGCTCGTTACCCTATCAGTCTCGTTCTAGTCCAAATTTTAAGGCTTAGGTTCGCGTAGGTTATGTGTTCCTAAGGCGGGCAAGAAGGAAACGGTGATGAAATTCGAGTCATTATCTTGATTTGGCCAGGCCTTGCCCTTTACTAAAAATTAAATCTGATTTCAGGTCCTCAACATATATGCATACAAAATCATCCAGTAAACCCGCTGACAGGGGATTCGCGGGTGTTTAGAATTCTTACCTCCCGTTCCAGACTGGGGATGAACCGTTGAGGTCGACTCGGGCCACCGACTTCAATGTCAGTGTACGAACCCGAGGGGCCGAGACAGTATCGTAACTGTCGTCCTTCCATGTGCAGTTTATATTTAAACCAACCCTTCCTTAGGGTTTTAAAAATAAAGTCCAATGTTCAATGTCCGAAATAAAAGACGAAAAAAAATGTCCAAAAATAAAATATTACAAAAATAAAAACCTTAATTATAGTTTCTAAAAAAATAAAATAAAATAATATACAAAATCTTCTTCTTCACTCCTTTTGGATTTCTCTTTTCTTTCCTATTTGGGCTTTTCCTTTCTTTTCAGCACTTTCTCTTTTTTCTTTAGCTTAGCTCCAAATCTGAAAGCAAGCAAAAATACCAAAACGCGTAAAAAAGAACAAATAAAATAAACCTAAAAACAAATCTATAAACAAATCCGCGTCGGCGGCGCCAAAAATTGATCGAAATTTTGATAGTGGTAAAAGGTTGTGGTTCACTCGGACTTGATGATATTGTTTTTAAGAATTAATAAACTAAAATAAAAGAAATATATATATACAAACTATTGTCACAAGATGAAGATATGACCGGGTCTCAGAATTCCACCAGACTTCAATTTCATGCAGTTTAAATACCAATTCTAAACAATAATAGCTCATGATATAAAGTTTCATTGACTCTAATTCATTGCCTAAAATAGATTTTGAAAGTAATGGATGTAAATCTAAAGCATGGGATATCAAAACATTTAAGAAAGCATAACCCATCAATTGAAATGACAACCATTCAATGATAATCATGATTCAATTAAATACTGTGCAATTAGTCATAAAAAGAATTACTATAATTACCGTATTAGTGAAATTTGGCTTCCTTCATTATCCCGGTGATGGGGTCTAGCTCCACATGTTGGAAACACGCTCAAAATTCATTTTTATTGCTCAATGGGTGTTTACAAAGATGAAAAGAGAGGAAAAATTATTAAACCGGGTTGTAACACTTATTTTTGTTACAAACAAAACTATTACGGAGAACGATAGAAGGAATGTGTCATTGTATCTATACGACTGCCACGTCTTTGTCGCTGTTACTGTAGCTTCAGCGACTGTTTTTAGCAGCAGTTGTTCTTTATGTTCTTCCTCCTTACGCAGCAGCAGAAAGATATTCTTTGCAGTTCTGATTTTCACTATGTACTGCTCCCCAAACTCTCCATACCCCCTTTCTGTTGCCCGAGAACCTATTTTATACTCAACAGGGTCATCCAATCTCTGCATTAACTCCGGAAATCTCTTCATAACTCGCCAGTGAAAAAAATATTCTCGGGAATATTTTCTTCCCTATTTTACCTCCTCACGCGTTGATTCTCTGCCAGCACACTCTGAACAGGTCAATACACGTTCCAGAATGTTGATCGAGTCATCAGAACATGTTCAAACTCTTCAAAACCCGTGAAATATTCTTCTCGAGGAAGTGTTGCTCTGTTTACTTCTACGCGAGAATCCAGCCAATTTTAATCGATCAAATCACTCATGATAGTTTTGTTGGGACATATCACAACTACCAAACAAATTTCAGCCCTTTAGTCTACCTAGAACTCCTTCAAACTTCGATCGAAAATCACACAGTTCTGTTCTTCATTTTCCCGCCAAAATTAAATTCAAAAGAAGAAGATGGGTGCTAAGGATGAATTTGGGCTACGCATAACCTTGGGTGCCCCTTAGCCAAATCCGGGGTTCGTATAGCAAATGTCCTCCGGGGTGCCTTTAGCAGTTTTTCGAGCCGAATTTTCCAAAAATGTTTATTTCCCAAAAATACCTACAAACACACAAAACACCATAATAAGTACAAAATCGAGTACCAACATAGAGAAAATTGAGGACAACTTAGACACAAAAATGTGTCTATCACTAGGGTTTGGAATAACCATTATTGTGAGTTCACATAGCTATGTCCAACGTTTTCATCTTGCAATGTTTTTATATTTATTTATTTAAATTCTAAAGTTGATTTGGAAGATGATTTTTGCAGTATTAATCTTTATGGTTTTATATATTGCAATATGTTACGGGATATGTGTGTTTGCATCCGTGAACTATTGTTGTCCCATACGATGTCAAAAGTTATCTCTTTCATATGTCGATATGCATGTATTGATACAAGATCGATGAACTTTTGACAAACAAAAGTTAAGCCTATTATGTCATTTATTAGTGGAAGATAGGTTAAAATCTTTTGCTTACGAGGATTATGTCTATTATATGTCATTGTGCAAATAGTGATGGAAAATAGAATGAATCCTTGTCTATTCCGCAATATTGATCTTCCCTGATCCATATTTTATGCATATACTATGCGGCTCCATAAGTCTTCTTATGTGAGCATTTCCAACTAGACTAATCATGGATTCGTTTGTGGTTAATTTGGTTGTTTATTCCGATTGAATTAATCATGGGTCCTCTTGTTATTAGTTTAATTGAGATTTTTGGATACAAAATCATTCTTATGATTTATGGTGTCCAAATAAATCCTTCTTTTCTCGTAAAAGTAAGGTTTCTCTTGTTGTTCTTTCGGGAATGACATCAAATAGGGGAGAGTTCTTTTGAACTTGCGCTTAATTTCCATATCTTTATGGGGCGGCTGTGGAATATTTGAGGAGTTATCTTGTATCTTTATAAACTCCATGATGAATGCATTTAGCTTCGGATTTATGATTTCATCTAAACAAAGTTGATATGTACTTTTCTTTGGTCTTGAAGCGTCTCCATGAAAATTTCATTAGGATCCCGTTTTCGTACCTTTGCCAATTTTATTGACAAAAAGGAGGAGAATTAATATGAAGTTCACATTACAAATACATATGGTTTTCGGATCATTATGTAAGGGGGAGTGGTTTTCATGTTGAGATGAAAATATTGACTAAGGGGGAGTGATACATAACACCATAGTATTGTTGTCAAAGTTGTGATACAATTGAACTTTGATACTGTGTAATAATACTATGACACTATATACCAATGATCGAGAGCTTTTATTTTCTCATTGTTATGGCTACGGATCTTCAACAACTATGATGCTGAACTGAACATCTATGGAATCATGGGAGTACTTGGAAAAGACGAAGTTTTCAAGTAATATTGAAGCACCAAGGAGATCAAGCATGTGGACGAGAAGCTACAAAGTTTTATCTATTTTTTATTCCATATGTATTGATAGTTTTCTCACTAAAATTGACAAAGGGGGAGATTGTTAGAGCATTGCTCGGTCGAACTCGCAAGCGTTGCTATCTCAAGCTTGTTTGTCAAATTTAGTTTTCAAAACTATGTGTGTTGATTTCTAGTCTACTTATAGCTAAGTCTCGGACTAGGATAATTAAGTGTAGTTGAGCTCCAGACTCCATGGCGATCATCTTACGAAGACGAAGAACTATTCAAGGAACCAGTGGAACTTCATCCGACTAAAAGGTAAGTAGAGACTTGAGCTTATCTATCACTCAAAAGTCTATCTACTCTATCTCCTACTCTTGAGACAAAAGTCGTATAAGTATGATAGTTTTCATACATACACATTTGCTATTTCGAGCCGAGTTTACTCGCCTATCTTTTTCTCGAAATATGTGTTAGTAAGCTTCCGCTTTAATTATTTTTCATATTTACCCGTGACGAAAGTCATGATGACGTTTCAATCTTAAAAATGGCTTTGATGACGATAGTTGTGAATAACGACTATTATAACATTATAGAAGAATGTTTCAATGATTAAAATGTAGAGTTGAGATTAACATCTATGGATATAAGCATATATAGTGTGTTAGCACATTAGTGTATAAATCCATGTACCGGAAACCAAGTGTGTGCATATGTCTACATACGGTATTGGTGAAGGAGACAGGTTAGGTACGCGTACTGGCGGAACTTTTCCTCCCCGAAAATTCTGCTGAGTTTGGAGTTTACGAACTCATAAACCAGTCACCATAGGTACGCGTACCCGTACGCGTACTGGCAGAACTTTTCTACCCGAAAAATTCTGCTGATTTTGGAAACCAAAACCAACTTAAATCCGGTAGCTAAGGTACGCATACCCGTACGCGTACCCAAGCTGGTTATTTCTCAAATCGGTAGTTCATGAACTTAAAACAATAAATTATAAGGAATGCAATCTTTGCAAACCGTGGTTATATTGTTCATGAAATTGATTCAAATGAATCAAACCGATTTTGTTTCAATTTTGTCTATGAATAAAGACCTAAGCAATTGAACAACTCTTCAACTAGTTCTTATGAGTCATTTGAACTAGTTATGAGAAAGATGAATACGGTTAATATGGAAGTTGTGATACCCTCCATTTTCATTTACCCATTTTATATGTGTTTAGGGTCGGGTATCAACCGTTTTCGATAATCTCCATTTTGATTGCTAAATTTTGACCAAATGAGAAGTTTGGTCTTGGCGTATGTTTTAAACTGTCATGTATTTATCGTTATGCTAGCATCGTACCTTTTAGCACTAGTTATTCCGTATGCGACACTAGCCCAGAAAAGTTTCTGTATAGGCTAGATTAGAAATGCAAATAGTTGTATTCCACCCCATTATTTTGGTAGTCGAGCTAGGGTGGGAATAACCATAACTTATACATGTTTCGCAAATGAATTTGAGAACATGAGAGTAAGTTGAGAAGCATGGGTTTAATAACCAATGGAAAATGAAAAGACCGAACTAGAAATCGAAACGTATGGATTATATATATTAGAGATTTTTCCTAGAGTGGAAGCTAGGGCATGAGAAGGGTTCTAAGGAAAAAAAAGTTTGCTAGGATTGAGCTATTTTGAGGTAGGTTTACTACTCATCCTCTTGGAGCAATTCTTTTTTTGTTATTTGGGCATAATCATTCCTAATTGCAAATTTGATTTCTAAAATTGTAAAGTGGATTGTTTTCTTATTCGGAATTGCTTTCCAAACTTGGATTTGTGTTTGTTGCCATGAATTAATGAATGGGTATGTTGTTGCTAGTGGAAAAGAAATGATTCCAAGTTTTCCTTCTTATTCTCTTTGTGAACTTAAGATGTTTGTAAATATGCATGTGTGATATTTGATTCATTCCAAGCTTTTGAGACATAAAACCATGTTCTGCTCTTACACAACAGAAATGATGATTTTAAATACATTTTCAACATATGTCTTTGGTCGTCACTTTACATTGAATAATTTTGCTTCTTACAAGTTTGTAAACATTGATTTCAAATATGAAACCTTGCTGAATTTGGGTGATTGTAAACCCCATATGCACTGTACTCATAACTCCAGATGGGTTGTTTAATTGAATGGTGAATCATTTGTATGCTTTTGAAAATGAGTTTCACTTTGTTGATAGTAAAGCAAGTTTTGTGAAGAAAACTTATTGAGTTCATGTCTTCCGTTAGTTGGAACATAGTTTCATCTTACGCCGGGTAATGATCCCCGATATAGAGAAATGGGTAATGATCCCCATGGGGACGTAGTTCCCGACCATCGATGGCGGCTTTCCGTGCCGAGAAACGATAGGTGGGTGTACAAACCAAGGTTTTCGTGCCGTGGACTCAATGTACCGAAATCTAAATGAATTGATTTGTCGGAGACCTTATTGGTTTGTGAATATATTTGTTGAATGCGCTGCCGATTTGAAGTTTCATCTTTTCTTATTTATATTTTCCTCACATTTTTATGAGATTTGTTTTCCGCATCTCTTTGAGGATGGGAACGTAAGCCTATTGAGCCGTCATCTCACCCAAATTGACGATTTTGCAGATTTTATCGAAGGGCGAAGCAAGTGAGAAGTTGTTGTGCGCATTGCTTTTGTTTCATTTCCATGTAACTTGATGTTTTACTTTGAGAGAATAAATGTGGAATACTTAGGCTTATGAACCACTGTTTAGAAGTTTTTATTATACATTTGAAGGATTTGTTGAATGGTGATTGTCTTTGGAAGCTTTATTTAAAACTTAATGTTGAAAACCATGCTTTTATGTCACCTGTTTTCTGTGCTCATTTGTCTGCGAAACTTCCGCCAGTAGCAAGGGATTTAGATAGTACTTCCTTGACATGAAATGTTAATATATGTCTCCACTATAATTTGTTAAAAGGTCTTAGCTTTCAGAGTTATAATTTAGGAGATTTGTCACCTGAAACACAGCATGTCATAACTGAAATCTGTAGCTTTGCAGTTCTGCGACCTACTTTGCCTACACTGTTGACCGACCATTTTAACTCGGAATATGGATTTTTTAAATGTGTTTGAAATTTTGTTCTTTCCTCTTTCTAAACTGGTATGAATATTTAAATTCCAACTTCTAGCGAAGTCTGTGGAGCCTCGACAATGCAGACTGTTTGAGACGTCAGTTTTGCGATGTTTCTGTCCAGTTTTTCCACTGTGTACTATTTGATTTCTACATTTTTGTACTTTGAATTTTACACTTATTAGTGAGGTGCATATAAATTCCCAAATTAAATTATATTAGGCCTGGATATTGAACTGTTGACAAAAAGATGTAATCCAAGAAGTAGGTTTAGGCTTCGATACCCGCCTGTAACCTCTAGAATTCGGGTTAAATCCATGATCCGAATTTTGGGGTGTTACAAGTTGGTATCAGAGAACTAGATCTTACATGGGATTTAGGAACATTTTTTTCACTTATAAAAACTCTTGGGTTGATTGCTTGTTAAGTTTGTTTGAACGTTCGGTTTGATTGATCGCTTCTTATGTTTGTTCGGAGTGTTAGCTTGATTGTTACTTGATGCGTGTGATTCTTATTGAACCTTGTGGAACTGTTAGTTAAATATATAGGTATCTCTTTGAATCGTTTGTTATATCCCATATAGGATATGGCTGGAGATGTACCTCCTGAAACCGATAAGGAATCTGCTGAGAATAGTGCGAACGGGAATCAAATGTTAGCTGAAGCCATTCGGAAAATGACTGAGAGTTTGCTTGCTAATAAGGGAAGCACATCAGGTCCACAGGTACGTGATGATTTTAAGGTGATGGATGAATTCCATAAGTATAAGCCAGCACCGTTTAAGGGTTCACCAAATCCTTTGGATGCCGAGAACTGGTTACTAGAAATGGAGAAACGAATGGAATTGCTTGAGGTAGAGGATCGTCTTCGAGTTAAAATTGCTATGTATTACCTTAAAGATGCTGCTGGTCATTGGTGGACAGTGACTAAAACCAAGGAAGGTATGCAGAACCTTACTTGGAATGAATTTAAGGAACTTTTCCTCCAAAAGTGCTTTCCGGTGGCTTTGAAAAATGCCAAAATTTTGGAGTTTATACAGTTGGATCAGGAGAAGGAGGGCTTGTCCATTTTGGAGTATGATATGAGGTTCGAGGAGCTATCTCGGTATGCTACTGATATGGTGAAAACTGAGCACTTGAAGGCAATTAAGTACCAAAAGGGGCTGCTGCCAGATATTCGTTTCAAGCTTGCACAACAAATGCTCACGAGTCGTAATGAAATATTTGAGAGGGAATTGATTATTGAGGTTGCCTACAAAGAGTTTCGAGAAGGGAAGGATCGAAAGAGAAGTAACTTTAACAACAGAAAGGAGCCTCCTAAGAAGCTAAGGCCAGAAAATGCACCGAAGAGTGGATACGAAGTGGTTCACAGCAATAATGTGCAAGAAAGGACTTGTTATGAGTGCCGCAAGCCTGGACATCTTCGTAGGAATTTACCTCTTCTTAACGGACAAAGTTTCGACACGGTAATCGTGGTAACAACGCTCCACACAACAGGCCTAATCAAGCGAGACCAGCGTCACCGACTAATCAACAAAGAAAGGCGTTTGCAACAGTAGAGACTAAGGGAAATTCCGACAATGTTGTAGTTGAAGGTACACTTCTTCTATTCAATTCTTGGGTTAAAGTTTTATTCGATCCGGGTGCTACTCATTCTTTTGTCTCTGATCGAGTTGTTTTACGTTTGGATTTGCATTATGAACCATTAGAGAAAATGTTTCATGTGATAACACCAGTTGCAAGTGTTAGTCTAGGTTGTATTTGTCGGGCTTGTATAGTTCGGGTTGGTGACCAAGAACTATCAGGAGACCTTATTGTCTTAGAAATGACATCATTCGATGTTATTTTGGGCATGGATTGGCTTGCGAAATACCGAGCATTAGTGGACTGTTATAGGAAAAGAATCACTTTTCTTTCCAAGGATGGTGCATCCTTTTGTTTTGATGCTGTAAGGTATTCTTCCGATATCCTTACTAGTATTATCTCGTGTGGTAGACGATCAAAGTTTTGTCGTAGTCTTAACTTTTTAGCTCATATGAATAGTGGCAGTAAGCCTAGTGAAGTTACTATTGAGAAAATTCCAATAGTTACAGATTATGTTGATGTTTTTCCTGATGATTGTAGATGATGGATTTTCGACAAAGGCTAAAATTATAAACTCATAATTATACGAAGCTCTGATTCAGCAATCAGACGCGAGTATTGAGACACGGCTCTCTCATCGAATTCTCAACGGAGAGTACTTTCTCACAGAGTACATGTGGATATGTACTCTCACGACCGGACAACGGCATATCTCAGGAATACTGAATACTTTCAGTGATTATTCCTGTATAGCATCCATGATGGACGGCTCCTAGACAGCTTGCTCTGCTAGTATAGAGCGATAACGTCTTCAGGAACAAACAACGAGTTTACCCTGACTATATAAAGGATATGACTTACCGACAAGCTCATATCGGGATGATTAATGCTCCTAGACAGCTTGCTCTGCTAGTATAGAGCCACAAAGTTAATTCCTAATTACAATCGCTCCTATTCCATGTTCGAATTCACGACTGGTCCCATGGAATGAAAATAACAATTGTTCTGATTCTATGATCGAATCCACAACTTGATCTCATAGAATAGCAATAACTATATTATCTCATTACTCTGATTTCATGATCGAATCCACAACTGGTCTCATAAATGGTAATAGATAAACCTTAATTACTCTGATTCTATGGTCGAATCTACGATCCCATGGAATGGTAATGCTCACTTTATTATTCTGAATTCGTAGTCGAATCCTCAGCTGATCCTATGAATTAATAATAAACATCTTATTACTCAGTTTTGTGAATTATTCTCCACTGAATTCCACAATTAGTAATAAATAATCAACAACCGGGCGTCTGAGCTACCTCTAAGTAAGCCCCGATTCAAATGGTGAAGGTGTATTCAACGATGATACACTAACAGTCACCGCACGAACGAGTATTTCAAAAATACAACGAAACAATGAACCTATGCAAAATAGAGAAGAAAATAATAAATAATTAAAATATTGACCAGGGTGCTGGGAGCACGAACACACGACCGACCGACCGTGTCGTGGTCAATCCCACACCAGTTTTATATTTTTAATGCATTTTTATTATTTTCCATGATTTGATGAAAATTCTCTCATTTTATCAAATCTCCTTCGTCTTGAGGAAACTCCTCGGTTTCATGGTACTTCCATAAATCCATAAAAATAATATAAAATTAAGGAAAGGAGTGTGGGGCGTGACCATTGGCCAACCGGCCATGCCTTGGTCCCAACCGGCCCCACACCCACGGTTTCTTATTATTTTATTATTATTATTATTATTATTATTTCTCTAATTTCATGAAAAAACTCTTTGATTTCATGGTATTTTGCACAAATCATCAAATAATAATAAAATAAAATAAATTATGAAAACTTGTGGGACCGGGCCTTGGCCGGCCGTCCATGCCCTAGCCGGTCCCACACGCCCCTTTGTTTTATTATTTTGTTATTAGTTTTCCTTGAATTCATAAAACTCCTTGATTTCATGGTATTTCTCTCAAATTAGGAAAAATTCCCTCAAATCATCAAAATACCTAAAAATATTAAAAAATTAGGAAAACTCGTGAGACCGGGCCTTAGTCGGCCGGCCATGCCTTCCACGGTCCCACACGCCCTTGTTTTTTATTATTTTAATATTTTTGCTTCCTTGAACTCATGAAAACTCCTTCAATTCATGAAAACTCCCAAAATTCATCAAATTTCTCAAAATTCATGAATTTTTCACAAAATCATCAAAATATATTATAAAATGAAGGAAAAGGCACCACGGGACCGTGGTCACGACCGGCCGACCATGCCTTGACCACGGTCCCACGCCTCCCCATTCCTTATTTTATAATTATTTTTCATCATCTCATGGTGTTTTCCTCAGTTTCGTCGTAACCCTAATTTTGACATATTTTCTCGAATGGATGCTCAATTGCACGCCAGAAAATATCAAAATTCTCAGGACTGAGACGCGAACACCTTGGGGACACGAGGATGCTATCTTGACTGACCAAGATTGGTTCTTTGGCTCACGGAAGCCGGTCCCATCAATTTTCACAGTTTTGACCTAATTTGCACAATTGCTCGTATTAGGTCCAAAGCTCTCCCAAACACTTTGGATTTTCATGAGGTGATTGTCAGGCGGTCACGGGACAACCCAGAGCCGGTTTCATGACTCCATGGTCGTTCCCAAGCCTCATCATAATTAATTAGGTTTTCTCACCTGAGGCTCAGACGAGCATTTTTGAATAAATGATTAAGCCAACATTTAATCATTCTTCCACCAAAAAATCGTCAACTCTTCAGGAGTTCTTTGTATTTGCTCACGTGAGCATATGGACACTACATGGTTGATCCACGGTCCCATGTAGTCGCTCCCTCCTTCGTCCCATGGTTAAAATTCTGACGAACCATGAATTGATCATCAATTGATCAAATTAGGGTTTCTGAATCCAAGGATCATCATTCCAGATTCCAACCTTAATAATTTTACGACGACCTCATGGTCATTAATTTTATTAATTATGCTCGGTTCAACGACCAGTATTCTAATTAATATTTTTGGTACGCTTCCAATAATCCATCAGATGAGCAACACATGCTCAGACGATCAAATATTCAACAATTCATCACGTGAGCAGCATTTGCTCAGATGAGGAATATTTTCTCAAACCAAGGAATAATGGTTCAACAATCGATATTCAACGATCCATCAAATGAGCAATACTTGCTCGCTTCATCGTAAGAACTATACCTCTGTCTCATGACATGTTCAATTCATGAGTTTCAGAACATCATGTTCAACTCAGCAACTACATGGACTCATCGTCCCATCAAACCACGAAGTCATCAATTGACTAACAAACCACGAGACATCAATCGTGTCACTTGGGGGGATATCACTTAGGGTTTTGGTCTGGCGGTCTACGGCACGTGTGTTCAAACACACGATGGAATATGAGCAAGTCGTGCAATCAGTTGAAGGAATTCACGAGGTAGTGTGTGGAAAATCGACCAAGTCTCCACACGTTGAGCAACTGGTTTCAAAAACGATCTCCACTTCCCCACTCCTTGATTCCATCAACTGTCACACTTCATGGAATCATGATGTCTACAATTCCAGCAATATAAATAAGTCTCTGAATCATGATTGAATCAACATCATCAATATCATCAATCTCACGTCTCATCGAAAACACGAGATCATCAACTCATCAATTGAGCAACTAGTCTCAATTGAGCAATCTCAATCCCTCAGAGCTTATCGTATTCGGAATTCACACACCCACAATCTTTGATTACCATCGATTCCACACATTTCTCAGCTTCCCTCCTACAGATCAACCCATCCTCTCTTGTGACCGAATTTACTCTGGAACGGTCATTGTCTTGATTTAGGCTGGAGTACTACAGATTGATCTCTTGAATCTAAAGCACCCCCTTTGCAGCGGTGCATCTGTGTGAGGTCTAACATTTCGCTCGGTTTGAGGAGTCTCCTCCGTACGGTCGTCTCCTCAATTCCTTAAAAACCAGCAAATCGTTTTCCCCATCTACAATGATTTACCGGGAATACCGCTGAAGCGTGAAGTTGAGTTTACAATCGATCTTCTTCCGGGGACGACACCAATTTCAGTGACACCGTACCATATGGCACCGGCAGAACTTAAGGAACTCGACAAGCAACTGTCAGAATTGTAAGAGAAGGGTTTTATCCAAACTAGTACTTCTCCTTGGGGCACACCTGTTCTCTTTGTAAAGAAGAAAGATGAGTCTCTTCGTTTGTGTATTGATTATCGCAAGTTAAATGTTGTTACTGTTAAGAATAGATACCCACTGCCAAGAATAGATGACTTGTTTGATCAACTTAAGGGAGCAAAATTCTTCTCGAAGATTGATTTGAGATCTGGTTATCACCAACTTCTGATTCGATGTGAAGATATACCCAAGACTGCCTTCTGGACACGATATGGACACTTTGAATTTCGTGTCATGCCCTTCGGACTTACTAATGCTCCATCTGCTTTCATGGATTTGACGCATCGTGTTTTCCGACCCTTCTTGGATAAATTCATCGTGGTATTCATAGATGACGTTTTGATTTATTCCAAGACCAAAGAGGAGCATGCTGAACATCTACGGATTACTATGAAGACTTTAAGGAACCACCAGTTGTATGCCAAATTTAGCAAGTGTGAATTTTGGATTCAAAAGGTGCAATTTTTGGGTCATGTAGTTACCAAAGATGGAATATGTGTGGATCCATACAAAATTGAAGTTGTACTCAAATGGGAGAAACCAAAGAACGTGTTTGAAATTCGAAGCTTACTCGGCTTAGCGGGTTATTACAGAAGATTCGTGGAAGGTTTCTCAAGTCTCGCAGCACCGTTAACGAAGTTGACAAGGAAAGGGGTGAAATTTGTTTGGAATACAGAATGTGATACTTCGTTTCAGACTTTGAAGGAAAAGTTAACATCAGCACCAGTCCTAGTTACACCAGAAAGTGGAGTAGGTTATGTCATTTTCAGCGATGCGTCCTTGAAAGGACTTGGGTGTGTACTAATGCAGCGTGGACGAGTAGTGGCATATGCTTATAGACAGTTGAAGTCTCATGAGCAGAATTATCTGACTCACGATTTGGAACTGGCGGCCATTGTCTTTGCTTTAAAGATTTGGAGACATTATCTTTACGGCGAGAAGTTCGAGATCTTTTCTGACCATAAAAGCTTGCGATACATCTTCACTCAAAGAGATATGAATCTAAGGCAACGTCGTTGGATGGAGTTTATCAAGGATTACGAGTTTAATTTGCAATACCATCCAGGTAAAGCAAATGTTGTTGCTGACGCTTTGAGTAGGAAATCAAGAGGAACACTAGCTAGTTTGGGTATTCATAATTGGAAGCTATATGAAGTAGTGGAAGGTTTGAGCCTGGAAGAGAAAGAAACTACAGTTTATGCTTGCAATTTAATTGTGCAAGTGCAACCTGTTCTTATTCAGGATATAGTGGAAATTCAAAAGAATAGTGACGATTTAAATGAAATCTGTAGAAAAATTGTGGATGGTACTGGACCTGATGGATGGGCAATCCAATCTGACGGCGGGTTGAGATATTTTGGGAGGCTAGTTGTACCTGAAAAACTAAGGAGGGAGGTTATGGATGAAGCACACAAGTCTAAATACTCAGTTCATTCCGGTGAATCAAAAATGTACAAGGACTTGCGAAGGAAATTTTGGTGGAGTGGCATGAAGAAGGATGTTGATGAATATGTATCTCGGTGTATAACTTATTAGCAAGTGAAGATAGAACATCGTAGACCATCGGGACTACTACAACCTTTGCCGGTTGCGGAATGGAAGTGGGAGCATATAACCATAGACTTCGTCATTGGACTACCTCGAACCACATCAGGCCGTGAAACCGTATGGGTAATAGTTGATCGCCTGACAAAGTCAGCCCATTTCCTTCCTATTAAGAAGACAGACACTCTTGGAACTCTAAGCCAACTGTATGTAAAGGAAATTGTAAGACTTCATGGAGTTCCTTTGTCCATTGTGTCCGACAGAGATCCCCGTTTCACATCTAAGTTTTGGGAAAGCTTCCAGAAAGCTATGGATACGACTTTGTGCCTTAGTACTACATTTCATCCGCAGACCGATGGACAATCTGAGCGAGTAATTCAGATTCTTGAAGATATGTTACGTGCTTGCGCATTAGACATTAAGGGGAGCTGGATCAATCAATTACCATTGATTGAATTCTCTTACAATAATAGTTACCAAGCTAGCATTGGTATGGCGCCGTTTGAAGCACTCTATGGGCGTCCTTGTAGATCACCTGTTTGTTGGGCTGAAGTTGGCGAGAAGAGTCTTCTTGGACCTGAGTATGTTCGTGAGACTACAGAGAAAATTCAGATCATTCGAAAACGACTACTAGCTGCCCAAAGTAGGCAAAAGAGTTATGCTGACAATAGGAGAAGACCCTTGTCTTTTTCTGTAAGCGAAAGCGTTTTTCTTCGTGTAAACCCTCGAAAAGGCGTAGTTCGTTTTGGAAATAAGGGTAAGTTAGCACCAAGGTATATTGGACCTTTCAAGATCACGAAACGGGTCGTCGAAGTTTCTTATGAACTTGATTTACCGGCGCAAATGGAAAAAGTTCATAACGTTTTTCATATCTCTGTTTTGCGGTTGTACAAACCGGATGAATCACACATCATTGATTGGAAAGACTTAGAAGTTCAGGATGGTGCTACGTACGAAGAGGCACCCATTCGTATTCTAGATGAAAAATAACAAGTACTACGAAACAATACGATTCGGCTTGTCAAAGTGTTATGGAAGTATCATGGTTCCGAAGAGGCAACTTGGGAGCTTGAGTCCGAAATGAAAAAGAAGTATCCGAGTCTTTATAAAGGTATGAGCATCTTAATTTCGTGACGAAATTCCTATAAGAGTTGGAGGATGTGATACCCTCCATTTTCATTTACCCATTTTATATGTGTTTAGGGTCGGGTATCAACCGTTTTCGATAATCTCCATTTTGATTGCTAAATTTTGACCAAATGAGAAGTTTGGTCTTGGCGTATGTTTTAAAATGTCATGTATTTATCGTTATGCTAGCATCGTACTTTTTAGCACTAGTTATTCCGTATGCGACACTAGCCCAGAAAAGTTTCTGTATAGGCTAGATTAGAAATGTAAATAGTTGTATTCCACACCATTATTGTGGTAGTAGGGATACAGTGGGAATAACCATCACTTATCCATGTGTTGTAAATGAATTTGAGAACAGGAGAGTAAATTGAGAAGTATGGGTTTAACAACCAATGGAAAATGAAAAGACCGAACTAGAAATCGAAACGTATGGATTATATATATCAGAGATTTTTCTTAGAGTGGAAGCTAGGGCATGAGAAGGGTTCTAAGGAAAAGAAAGTTTGCTAGGATTGAGCTATTTTGAGGCAGGTTTACTACTCATCCTCTTGGAGCAATTCTTTTTTTGTTATTTGGGCATAATCATTCCTAATTGCAAATTTGATTTCTAAAATTGTGAAGCAGATTGTTTTCTTATTCGGAATTGCTTGCCAAACTTGGATTTGTGTTTGGTGCCATGAATTAATGAATGGGTATGTTTTTGCTAGTGGAAAATAAATGATTCCAAGTTTTCCTTCTCATTCTCTTTGTGAACTTAAGATGTTTGTAAATATGCCTGTGTGATATTTGATTCATTCCAAGCTTTTGAGACATAAAACCATGTTCTGCTCTTATACAACAGAAATGATGATTTTAAATACATTTTTAACACATGTCTTTGGTCGTCACTTTACATTGAATAATTTTGCTTCTTACAAGTTTGTAAACATTGATTTCAAATATGAAACCTTGCTGAATTTGGGTGATTGTAAACCCCATATGCACTGTACTCATAACTCCAGATGGGTTGTTTGATTGAATGGTGAACCATTTGTATGCTTTTGAAAATGAGTTTCACTTTGTTGATAATAAAGCAAGTTTTGTGAAGAAAACTTATTGATTTCATGTCTTACGTTAATTGGAACATAGTTCCATCTTACGCCGGGTAATGATCCCCGATATAGAGAAATGGGTAATGATCCCCATGGGAACGTAGTTCCCGACCATCGATGGCGGCTGTCCGTGCCGAGAAACGATAGGTGGGTGTACGAACCAAGGTTTTCGTTTCGTGGACTCAATGTACCGAAATCTAAATGAATTGATTTGTCGGAGACCTTATTGGTTTGTGAATATATTTGTTGAATGCGCTGCCGATTTGAAGTTCCATTTTTTCTTATTTATATTTTCCTCACATTTTTATGAGATTTGTTTTCCGCATCTCTTTGAGGATGGGAACGTAAGCCTATTGAGCCGTCATCTCACCCCAATTGACGATTTTGCAGATTTTACCGAAGGGCGAAGCAAGTGAGAAGTTGTTGCGTGCATTGCTTTTGTTTCATTTCCATGTAACTTGATGTTTTACTTTGAGAGAATAAATGTGGAATACTTAGGATTATGAACCACTGTTTATAAGTTTTTATTATACATTTGAAGGATTTGTCGAATGGTGATTGTCTTTGGAAGCTTTATTTAAAACTTAATGTTGAAAACCATGCTTTTATGTCACCTGTTTTCTGTGCTCATTTGTCTGCGAAACTGCCGCCAGTAGCAAGGGATTTAAATAGTACTTCCTTGACATGAAATGTTCATATATGTCTCCACTATAATTTGTTAAAAGGGCTTAGCTTTCAGAGTTATAATTTAGGAGATTTGTCACCTGAAACACAGTATGTCATAACTGAAATCTGTAGCTTTGCAGTTTTGCGACCTACTTTGCCTACACTGTTGACCAACCATTTTAACTCGGAATCTGGATTTTTAAAATGTGTTTGAAAGGTTGTTCTTTCCTCTTTCTAAATTGGTGTGAATCTCTGAATTCCGACTTCTAACGAAGTCTGTGGAGCCTCGACAATGCATACTGTTTGAGACGTCAGTTTTGCGACGTTTCTGTCCAGTTTTTCCACTGTGTAATGTTTGATTTCTACATTTTTGTACTTTGAATTTTACACTTATTAGTGAGGTGCATATAAATTCCAAATTAAATTATATTAGGCCTGAATATTGAATTGTGGACAAAAAAATGTAATCCAAGAAGTAGGTTTAGGCTTCGATACCCGCCCGTAACCTCTAGAATTCGGGTTAAATCCATGATCCGAATTTTGGGGTGTTACAGAAGTGATCATATGGATAACCATTGGTTAACTATTTGTGAACCAACTAAGTGTACACGTTTAGGTACGGTTACTCAAACCTAAATGAAATAAATTCGTGTGTGACAAGCTAAGTTTTGATCTAACAGTTGAAAGATATTAGCTTGTATCTAATCAGGTTTTCATCTAACGATGAGTATTGAATGCTTTGTTACTAATCTAACATATATTGCAAACCTTGATTTGAAAACTATACAAGGGAGAACTCTAGCAACTGGAAAAACTAATCCCCACACCTCCTGTGTGATACTAGTTGGTTTTGATAGAGTCAATTCTCCTTTAACCTTAGGTTTCTTCTCGAGACCATGTAGGTTATCGACTTAAAGACTTCATTGGGATTGTGAAGCCAGACGAAACTACTTCTCTTGTAGTTGAGCGATCTGATCTTGCCATTTTCTATCGTACGAGTTCAGTTGAATAATTGACTTGAGATTATATCTCTGATAGGGCAAGATAAAAAGAAATCACAAACATATTCGTCTCATCATTTGTGATTCCACAATATCTTGTTTCGCTACCATACGATTAAGATTATTGTGAGGTGATTGATAATACTAGGCTGTTCTTCGGGAATATAAGTCCGGGTAATCAATTAGTTCCTGTACACCTTGATTTTTATCAAAAGACGGAACAAACTCTTAGGTTTATTTGTGGGAGACAGATTTATCTATTATCGTAGACTTTTTTGTGTGATACAGATTTGTTTATTCAAGTCTTCGACTTTGGTCGTAGCAACTCTTAGTTGTGGGGGAGATCAGCTAAGGGAATCAAGTGCGTAGTATCTTGCTGGGATCAGAGAATTAAGGAGCGCAACTGTACCTTGAATCGGTGTGAGATTGATTAGGGTTCAACTACAGTCCAGACCGAAGTTAGTTTGTAGTAGGCTAGTGTCTGTGGCGGCTTAATACAACATGGTGTTCAATCTGAACTAGGTCCCAGGGTTTTTCTGCATTTGCGGTTTCCTCGTTAGCAAAACTTCTGGTGTCTGTGTTATTTCTATTCCGCATTATATTTTGTTATATAATTGAAGTATCACAGGTTGTGTGTTGTATCGATCAATTGTGAAATCCAACCTTTGGTTGTTGATTGAAAATTGATTGATCCTTGGATATTGGTCTTTGGTACCATCCAAGTTTATATCTCTTGTATTTAATAAAGACTCGCAGATTTCTATTTGCTTGAGTATAGATTAAATCAAGAGATCGAGATATTAACTCCTTGATATACTTTTTATTAAGATTGAGTCTGACTGTCTAGTTCATTCTCTAAAAAGTATATTACAGTTAGTCCATACAGATTGCTAATCGAAATATTGGGTGAGGTTGTTAGACCCCCGCATTTTCAGTAATAAAAGTGTGAAAACATCCTCTAAGTAAATATCTAAAACTAGAGGTTCACTTAGAGGACGTCTAACCTTTTTTTAGCCACGTCATCCTTAAATCAATGGGTTGGAGATGATTTTATATAAATATTGTTATATAACTTATGTGGATTAAGACTTTTTTCTCCACACACATTCCAGGAAAGAATTTTGCTCTAGCGCTATTGATCTAGCAGCACCAATGCCTAACATTTGGCATTTTTCCGATGAAAGCAAGCCATGGCTTAAACCATAGTTACTTCCCAATTTTGTGGTTGCCGTTTTTAAATTGCAAACTTCCACCAGTTCTAAACACTAATAATCCAGGTATCCTTGACCCTACTATTCAAAAGAGGAGCATTCATGGCACATCATAGAATTATACTAACACAAAGATAATTGAATTATCACAGGTTGTGCGTTGTATCGATCAATTGTGAAATCCAACCTTTGGTTGTTGATTGGAAATTGATTGATCCTTGGATATTGGTCTTTGGTACCATCCAAGTTTATATCTCTTGTATTTTCATAAAGACTCGCAGATTTCTATTTGCTTGAGTATAGATTAAATCAAGAGATCGAGATATTAACTCCTTGATATACTTTTTTATTAAGATTGAGTCTGACTGTCTAGTTGATTCTCTTAAAGTATATTAGAGTTAGTCCATACAGATTGCTAATCGAAATATTGGGCGAGGTTGTTAGACCCCCGCATTTTCAGTAATAAAAAGTGTGAAAACATCCTCTAAGTAAATATCCAAAACTCGAGGTTCACTTAAAGGACGTCTAACCTTTTTTTTAGCCAGGTCATCCTTAAATCAATGGGTTGGAGATGATTTTATATAAATATTGTTGTGTAACTTATGTGGATTAAGACTTTTTTCTCCACACACATTCCATGAAAGAATTTTGTTCTAGCAGCACCAATGCCTAACATTTGGCATTTTTACGATGAAAGCAAACCATGGCTTAAACCATAGTTACTTTCCAATTTTGTGATTGCCGTTTTTAAATTGCAAACTTCCACCAGTTCTAAGCACTAATAATCCATGTATCCTTGACCCTACTGTTCAAAAGAGGAGCATTCATGGCACATCATAGAATTATACTAACACAAAGATAATTCGGTAATCACTATTAGACGACATGCAAAACAATCCGAAGGAATGATTCTACTTACAATCTAAAAAAAGTAGAGCGGCCAAAAAATTCTTCGCAAGTAAGGTATTTTCAGAATCTTCTCCACAGATAAATGAAAGTCCTAACAATGATAAAAGGTAAACGAGATGAAGAATAAAGTGACATGATAACCATTTTGAAATTTTAGATTTTACTAGTATTGGCGCTCATCGCCACCAGGTTTATATCATGTGACAACAACTTTTTCCTTTTCAACTCTTGAAGTATAACACAACAAATAACACATTGATGTTGCCAGTAAACTTATCAAAAAGAGAAAGAAGCCTCAGTTGAGGTTACCTTCTATCCTGGCTTCCATCTCGATTTGAAAGTATTTACATCATAAACGGCAACCGCAAAATTCCATGTTAATTTTTGCCACGGTCTGTTTACATCATAAAAGGCAACCAAAAATATTTCATGGTTTGCTTTCGTTGTTTGTGAAAGCTCGTTTATGTGATGATCAAGAACCGCTACTAAAAACCGGAAAATAATTATGGTTTAAGTTTGGTTTGCTTACATCACAAAATGCCAAATGTTAGGCATTGGTGTTGCTAGATCATAATTGATCTAGCAGCCGTAGCAAATTTTTTTCCCACATTCCATTGGAGAAACTGTGCTCTAAATCAAAATCAAATCCCAAACCTTGTCTAGACTCCCAAATTGGGTTGGTGAGCCATATGGTAGTCATCACTGTGCCCCACCATAAATGTGTACCGTTAGTTAGGACAATAATAAAAACTTGGATAAACTAAATGTAAACACATGCTTCTATTGATTTCCCCATTTCTTCCTTTTACACAGCATTCTTGTCTATTTTCATTTTTCACATTTCCTTTTAAACTAAAGAAACTCATCAGACCTGATTCCCACTACTCGTTCTCTCACCATTTTCCATACTTTTCTCTCTTACTTTCCGAAACCTTTGAATTTCGGAAAACCTAGATTTTATCTGGCAAGTTTCTTCAAAAATGAGTTCTGGAGAATTTCTTAGTGTTGAACCACAAGAATTAAGATTCCCATGTAAGTTTACGGTTTTAATTTATCAGATCTTTAATTACTTGTTGTGTATTAGGGTTTGGTGAGTGTTTATCTAATTATGGGTTTCTTGTTTTTTAATTTCATGTTAAAGTTGAACTGAAGAAACAGATCTCATGTTCTCTTCAACTTTTGAATAAATCTGACAACCATGTTGCTTTTAAGGTAAATCGTTTCGTCTTTTTTTTTTTTTTTTTTTTTTTTTTT
>NC_039364.1:49306436-49314955 GCF_003573695.1 Papaver somniferum
TTTTTGATTTCTAGGGAGAAAGACGAACATTTTGGTTGATTTCAAGTTATAAACCCTAAATATGTCAAATTCAATTTTAATTTGTTTAGGTAGTTGAATTTTGAATTGGTGATTCACAGGTTAAGACAACGAATCCGAAGAAGTATTGTGTCCGGCCTAATACTGGTGTTGTTTCGCCTAGGTCTACATGTGACGTAACAGGTATTCTTTGATTCATCCTTTAGTTTTAAAGTTTTTAGAATTTGTGATCTTTATTTGATTTACTATAAAAAAAAAATTGTTCTGCCAGTCACCATGCAAGCTCAAAGTGAAGCACCACCTGATGCACAATGCAAGGACAAATTTCTTCTTCAAAGTGTAATTGCGAGTGCTGCAGCTACTGGAAAGGATATTAATCCTGATATGGTAATCATAAATTTTGAGATTCTTAGGAAATTGTGGTTGAATGGAGGAATTTTATGTGTTTGGATTTTAATTAATGGAAGTGGGTTTTGTTTAGTTTAACAAAGAATCTGGAAATCTCATCGACGAATGCAAATTGAGAGTCGTTTATGCTCCTCCACCACGACCTCCTTCACCGGTTCGCGAAGGATCTGAGGAAGGTTCATCTCCTAGGGCTTCAAGTTCAGACAATGGGAATTTCAATGCTTCTGATATTAGTGGTGTAAGTAATTTTGATGTTTTCATCTGTTAGTCCCAGATTTTTTGTGTGGAGCCATCAGAGGTGAGGTTTGGTTGTTTTACGTGGGTCATGCGTGTACTTTCCAGATATAGCAATACTTGCAATCTTGCTGTGTGTATTGTTATATAACATCTGTTGAAGCAAACTATACCGTCTGGATTTTCTGTACGATAAAATCACGAATATGCTCCTTACAAATCCTTAGGTTTATTATTCAGTAACCGCTTAGTGCCTGACTTGGTTTATATCAAAATCCATTAGCTAAATTGCTGCCGAGGACCATTTGAATTATCTCAGTCAGTTACTGTTGTCACTAGAAGTAGAAGTTGTAGTTGGTTAATCGTTAGATATATTTGCGCCTTCCAGTTCTTTGTGACCTATTGATTCATGTTTGGACTAAACAAAGTTTGTTGTATTATGTTCTCATTAGAGTAGATAAATTTTATATGGTATGATTCACTGGTGATATGGGTGCAGCTGTGCTATACATAGTTTTGGTCTTCACCTTTAGTTGGTATTCCACATAGTTATAGATTAGCATTATGGCATCACCACATCAGCACTTTATTCAACCTGGTGCTTTCTCTGAATTTGAATTCATTAATCTCTTGAAGCATGTGAGTATTTACTGTCAGATTCTGTGGCGTTCTCCTATTCATTTTATTTAAATTGGCAAGGATGGCATCAACACTTTATTCAACCTGTTCCTTCCTCTGAATTTCAATTTATTAATCCCGTGAAGCATGTTGGGGTTTAGTGGTAGTCTGTGGCATTCTCTGATTCATTTTATTTAAATTGACAACGATGTTTTGTCATTGAATTAGTATCTTTGCATGCCTAGTTCTGCAGGCAATAGAGTAGACTTTTATTTTAATATTCTCTATGTTGTCATTGTGAGCTGTCTGCTATATTTACTTTTCTAACGACATAATAAGTTATAAATCCCCACTTTATTCTGATTGGTTAATGAGGAGGTGTCAATGGGTCATTTAAGTGGAAGCGATTTAGTACACCAATTTGGGAGACTAGCATTTTTTACGCATAGAATGGCAGTGTAAGGGTTAAAATGAATTGAGGATTTAGGGTCAGATGAGTGAAAAACATACTCCCTCCGTCCCAAAAAAAGTGGGTCTTTCACATTTTGCGGGACAAAGGTAGTGTTAGTTAGTGATCATCATATTTATCTCATAGCTCTCTTCTACTATCATAATTTTTTTTTGTTCTACTATAACAATTTTTTCAAAAATATGTCCTGCAAGACTGCAAATGGTTTGTATTATATCATTTTCTTATATTCTAACCATTGATGCAATTGCAAACTGCTTCAGGCAAGGGCTCTTATTTCAAAGTTAATGGAGGAGAAAAGTCTTGCTGTTCAACAGAGTAACAAACTCCGTCAGGAACTGGTAAGTAAATGACAATCATTTGTTCTAGTTATTGACTTCTTATTTAATGTTGTAACTGCTGCAGATACCTTTCCTGTGTGACATGGTGATGAGATTGAACTGCTCGATGACTTGCCTTTTCTTATTCCTTTTCTTATTCTGTTTGGTGCATTTTTCATAGCTTTTGAAATCATTACTAGTAAGCTTATTCATCGTGCCATAGCCGTATCGCAGTTCGTATCAGTGTTGTTTCGATGGATCTTTGTTAAAACATTTATTCTTCTTTTAGAATCACTCATTAATGAATTTGTTCACCCTGTTGTGTTACACTTCATAGCTTTGTGGTAATGGTATTGAACTTTTAGTACAGTAGTGGACTAGTGATCACTTATTACTTATTAGTGAATTAGCAGTGGGCTTACCAAACCCATACGCAGTGTTGAACAGTCGTATCCTGTGGGATCCGGTAAACAAATGAAAATTAAGTGGTTGGAGGCAATTTGGTGTTTGAATTAATTTAGTTGGAAACTGAAGAAACTTTATGTTACTTTTCTTTAGTGAAAGAGAAATGAAAATTTTGACTTTGTTAATTTTTTGTGTGTTTTCGTTAATATGTTGTATTAAGATCCTTATTATGAAATGGGTGTGCTCCATGTTCCCTTCTCTCCAATAAGATACTGTTTCATGGTTTTCAAACCAAAGACACTTTCTTTCTGGTGGCAGTGAGAATAAGAGAGTCAGCATATTCATTCTGAAGAAGAGATATGGATAGTCTGAGACAAGAGTTGATGAGTGTCCATCTAACAAAATACATGTATGGACTACTGTCTAGGGATGCAAATGTGTTATATGTGAGGAATGGGTTGGACAACTGCATAATGCATATGGATTATGGACATTCAATTCCTATTTTTGTTAGTTTAGAAATGTAGCCCTACATCTGAGTGGCTACCAAAACCTTGATTAGAGGCATCATCATCTGGTTACCAAGCTGTTGGATATCACGGTTGTCACTTCATGAGAATGTGAGACATTTTACTTCGTTAGTTTCATGTTTAAGCTCCACATCATATATTGTCCATGTTTTCACATTTATGGGATAAATGAGTGGTCCAGACTATTAATAATACCATATTATTTGCTTTATTGCTGAGTCTTGACTGCCACTTGAGGAAGCATCAGTCAAGAAAACTTGTTTCAGCTTTTTTTTTGCATGGGAAACACAATAGTTAGCATAACACAATAGACTTCTTAACGCCTATTGGAAGTTCTATATTACACATTCACAAGACTGTTCCACAATGGGATTGGCGATGATGCCCTCTACATGTAGGTTCAGACCTAAAGCTGGCATTAGCCAGATTTCATTTTGTAGAGGTCTTGCCAGCTTTTATATCAATTATTAAGTATTAATAGGGTGTTTATTTCTTCATGTTTTCTTTTTGTTGGGGATATTTCCTTGTCAATATGTGCTTTTTCTTATGGTTGTATTTTACAGGAACTCCTGAGGCGCGAAGGTACCAAAAGCAGTGGCGGGATCCCCTTTCTGTATGTTGCAATTGTTGGCCTGCTGGGTGTCCTTTTCGGCTATCTATTGAGGAAGACATAAAACAGACTCTTGCATTTACCTGTACCTCCTGACTTCTTATTTTCCAACATAATCCTCAATTAGGAACGACTATAATGACGATAACGGGTAAGGACCAAGGAAATGAAAAATGCGAATGAGAAAGAAATCATTAAATAATGATCAGAAAGCTTCCTTTCTTTTATTCTGTCAGTATTCTTTTGGTTAGTAACCAGCAGCATAATGTGGGTTGATTCGTTTGTAATTTTAAGGCAGGAATTTCTGCAAAGCCTTGGTTGATTGATTGGTCTTGTTTTGTACATGAAAATCTTAATATTTTCTTTTCTTTCTCTGGAGTTCGATGTAGCTCAGTAACACTAGAGAACATTTTAATACTTTGTGATTCTGTACCATTAACAGACTTGAATTGGCGAAATTATTGGTATTTGCATGATGTTAGGTTCTGGTGCACTGCGTCTCCAAGCTTCCACCTGCTAACTCCTCTCTGTTTTCCCCTAAAAGTTGGATTTTAGGAACATATGATGGAAATAGGCAAGGAGAATGCCTAGTCTGCCAACACAACAGTGACTGCTGGTGAGTCTAGGTTGTTTTGTTTTAGAGCACAATGCTCGACTATCTATCCAAATTTGTTCGGAAATGAGATATTCTCAAAGAAGCATGTTCCTGTGCACAAATTGAACCCAAACATCCCCGCCGTCTTAATGGGCATGGCTCTAGAACACGATTTCCATCAATCTGTTCAGGCGACGGTCGAATCTTTCTCACCGGCATAGGGAAAGAAGGTCTCGTTCACCACATTGTTGATTGGGTTATCAAAAATCATCCTACGCCCACTCCAGAATGTTCTTGACATCTCCCTACCTCTAGAATGTTCCTGACTTTTTGCTCACGAAAATTTTCTTGTCTAGAATATTCCATAACCCCTGATTTCTCCCCACTCTTCACTCCTTTATAATACCTTAACCCCCAAACCCTAATCTCAAACCCTTGCAAACTCTTCACTACGACAAAACCCTAATCTCAAACCCTTGCAAACTTCACAGAAATCTCCAATTGTTGTTTTTTCTTTCTAATGGCTTCATCACTTGCATTGAGAAGAGCTGCTCAAGCTCCTAACCTTGTGAAAACTCTTTTCCGATCTTCCTCTGTTTCAGTCAATCCAGCTCATTCCTTTTCTCGATCATTCAATAGCAATGCTTCTGAAGAGATGATTCGTGACCACGGTGAAGATGAACATGCCATGGATGTTGATCGTAGATCCCCTGATCCTTTCTCTCGTCGACGTTTCTATTCCCCAAATCTGCTCTCAGGTAATCTTTCTTAATTTCTGATTTATTTCAAAAAAAAAAATTCTTTTTTTTTTTGTTGTTGTTGTGGGATTGGAGCATTACTTATTGTTTTCCGAAATGGGTTTTGATTTCAGATACTTTTGATCCATTTTCTACAAGAGATTATGATTTAGGCTCGTTGTATGGGATGTTGGATAATGTAATGAAGAACCCATTTGTGAAGCCTAGTGTTTCAAGAGGAACAAGTGGACTAAGGAGAGGATGGAATGTGAAAGAAGCTGAGGATGCTCTTCATTTGAAGATTGAGATGCCTGGACTTGGCAAGGAGAATGTTAAAGTCTCTGTTGAACAGAACACACTTACAATCAAAGGAGAAGGAGAGAAGGAAGATGGGGATGATGATGCTGAGAATGTCAGGAAGTATAGCAGTAGAATTGAACTTCCGCAGGAGCATTACAAATTGGATCAAGTCAAGGCTGAGATGAAGAATGGTGTTCTTAGAGTTTCTGTCCCCAAAGTTAAAGAAGAAGAAAAGAGGAATGTTCATCACGTCAATGTCGAGTAGAGAGTTAGGAATTGATGTTAATTTATATTTCCTTGTGCTTTGCTTCAAGAATTTCTGACTTTCATGGTGGATGTAGAGAGGTGTAATCAGTTTCTTTCAATATTCTGAGTTTTGGGATTTAGCTTTATATTGTTATTTTTTTCCTTCTTCCTTTTTTTGAGATTGTGATCTTTAGAAGAAAATTTTTATTTGCCAATAGTTACATTTAGGCTTACTGGTGAACAAGGGAATTGGCTCAGCCATATATGAGATGCAAGTTTGCAGCTTATTTTTACGCAAGGGCTTCGAGGGCTAGATTTGGTATGCTCATGTGCTTGATTTATATCATATCAGGGAAAAAAATGCCATTAACAATGTAGTATCTCAATTGCGACCTTTCAAGATGAAATTAGGATTTTTATTCATTCGGCTTTAAGACATGTCATGTTTAGATTTCTTGACATATTTTCAAATTAGGATTTTTATTCATCCTAATAACAGCCACCTTTAAGATAAACTATTGTCATTTTGCTCTTTGTTATCTATTTGAATAGAAAATATTTACACATTTTTTTTTTTTTGCAAAATCAAGAAGGCGACTGAAACCAGCTCAAGGAAAAGGAGATACCTCAAAAAATCTGAAAGAAATACTATCTCTAATTCAGGAAAAGTGATATTTTCTTTTTTTATTTTGCACAAAAACAAGCCGAATCAAAAAAAAAAAGGTAAAAATATCACTTTTTATGTTTGTTCATCACAATTGGGACAAGAAAAAGTAAATAATGAAAGTGACTAAATTTCTGGTAAGAAAGAAAAGAAAGCGTTTAAATTTGTGACTGAATTGAATCTTTAAAAAACAAATACAATTCTAAATTAATATCACTACTCTCAACAATATACGGCACCACCTACAGTGATAAATGAAGATTTCTTTACAAATATCAAACCAAGATTAACTTCCAGACAGTCGGACCTACTTATGAAGGAAGTAACTACAACGGAAATTAAACAAGCCCTCTTCTCCATAAATTCTGAAAGTGCTCCGAGTCCAGATGGCTATACAAGTAAGTTTTTCAAAGTTTTCTGGGAAACAACTCATACCCAATTGATAGCAATGGTTCGGAGCTTTTTCAATAACTTAAATATGCATCCTCTCATGAATCACACAAACATAACACTTATACCTAAAGTCGACCATCCTTTAAAACCTTCACAGTTCAGACCCATAGGACTCTGTAATGTCACATATAAAATCATTTCAAAAAATTTAGTCAACCCAATTAGACCCCTTCTACCCTTTTTAATAAGCCCTTACCAAAGTGCTTTTGTTCCACAAATATCAATACACGACAATATATCAATTGCTGGAGAACTCTTCCATCATATTAGAACCTCAAACCGCACCAAAGGTCAAAAAATAGCTTTCAAATTAGACGTCCAGATCGCCTATGACAGCTTAGATTGTGGATTCATCAAAACTTCATTTACAAAATTTGGATTTCCACCAGCCTTTGTAGAATACATTATGCTATGCGTCACTTCAGTTCCATACTCGATCCACATAAACGGTACGCCCCATGGCTACATCATCCCAAGTAGAGGTATCAGACAAGGAGAACCACTATCTTCCTATATTTTCATCATATGTCCTGAAATCCTATCTACAAACCTAGGAAACCTTCGGAACCAAAAATTAGTTCAAGGAATAAACATATCAAAAAAAGCACCACCAATTATTCATTTAATGTATGCGGATGATTTACTGATCACATACAAAGCTTCGGATCAGAGTAACCAACACCTTAAAACCCTGCTCCACTCCCATAACACTTCTACAGGACAAGTAATCAATACCACCAAATCAGTAATCATCCATCACCCAAACCTAGACCCAATCAAGATAAACGAGCTTCAACAATTCTTCAATATGCCGGCTACATCAAAACCTCCAACCTATCTGGGAGTCCTATTCAAACACGGAAGGACATCCAATCAAACCTTTGCTCCCCTCTTACAAATATTATCCCGAAAAGCTAAAGGATGGATGAAAAAATTCCTAACTCCTTCCGAAAGACTCACTCTAATCAAAACCTCCCTAATTCCCACATCAAATCACATCACGCAAACACAAAACCTACCCAGCAATATCCACAAACAAATAGATCGTATAACCAGGATTTTTTTTTGGGACACTACTCAACAACTAGAAAACTCCACCCTATAGGATGGGACAAGGTAACAAAATCATTATCGTAAGGAGGATTAGGAATAAAAAAGAGCAGTGATCATAACAAGGCACTTCTCATGAAGATAATCTGGAATCTACATGAATAACCTAACTCTATCTGCGGAAGTCTCTTCAGTGCAAAGTATCTTGATCAACAACCAATTCTACAAGGCATTCAATCTATACCCTCCTCCGCCAGTCCTCAATGGATACAACTGGCTTTAATTGTCCCTACCATGCAACATCTAATATTTCATCATAGTGGAAATGGATTATCAACCCTAATAGACGCCAATTGGATTCCTTACTTAACAAATCTAGACCCGACACATTGCTACCCAATCCGAACGGTAGCAGATATTATCGACCCAATATCCCATTCCTGGAATCATGAAAAATTAAGCACCCTACCCAACCCTATAATCCAAAAAATCATAAACATCCACCTTCCCCAAAATAGCCCCCAAGATAAAATTATCTGACCATACTCAAAATCTGGAAACTACACTACCTTTTCAGGATACGAATGTCCAACCCAAGGTCAACCAACTCACACCAATCTACCACCTACCAAATTTCTATGGACTTTACCGTGTCCACCAAAAATTCGGCTTTTCTTGTGGAAAGCCATCAATGAAGGAGTACCAACCTCCTCTCTCCTACTTCACATCCATTTGACCAACTCAGACATTTGCCCGAGATGTAATCAAGAATCGGCAAGTCACCTTCTAATTCATTGTCCAACGGCAACCAATTCATGGAACACCTTATTCAACTAATCTACAAGTCCCCCACCCCCCCACC
>NC_039364.1:49315399-49438666 GCF_003573695.1 Papaver somniferum
ACTTTTACCTTAATACCTCAAACAACCATATCCCAAATCCTTCAACAACCAGTATCAAAATATGTGATCTCCTCGTTCTGTTTTTTATTTTGGACATTATGGATGGCTGGGAATGATCTAATATACCAACAAAAGCAAACAACTTCAGAAGAAATCCTAGCCTGGGCACAAAAACTGCAACAAGAATACTACAGGGCTATACACTCTTCACTACCAATCATTCCAGGAGATACACTGATATTTAACCACCCAATAAGAGATAAAAGGATATCAACAATATTGGTGGGATGGTACATTCCTAACATCAAATGGATCAAGATTAACATGGATGGAGCAGCCAGAGGGTCACCCAGGATTTGTGGGGGCGGGGTTCATCTGCAGAAATTCAAATGCACGAACTTTAATAACTCTAGCTAAACCACTGGGAATCATGACTGCAGAAACTTGGGCTATGTTATTGGCCTCAATAAAACAACAGAGAGGCAATGGCTAAGAGTTCTCTATGAAACAAACTCAAAGAATTTTCTGAATTTCATTACTTCCTCTACCCCCCACCTTGGCACATAGAAATAATGATTAAAGAAATAAAAAGTATACTTCGACAGATCCCGCAAGCTGCTATTTAACACAACTACGGGGAAGGAAATCAAGCAGCCGATGGAATGGCCAATCATGCAGCAGATGAAATCCAAACAGGAAATTCTTCAACCAAAATATGGGACCAGGCAATCTCATCTTTTATTAGTCACATTTTATTTCAGAACTTCGTGGATACCACGTACCCACGACAAATTGTAATCTAATTTCCCTTTAATAATATGCATGCTTAAAAAAAATCTAATCAATGATTTTTTTTGTTATTATAAGTAATAAATGAGTTACGCTTATGGGTTACAAATAAGAAAGCATCAGTTTTAGCTTTCAGTTTGGGAAATGCGAACTTATGTCTTATATGGTGGACTTATTTCTTATAGCTAGTATGTATCATGGTGTTAGCTAAGCCAAGGCGTAGAAGAAAAAAGCAGACACACCGGTGCATGGCTATACATGGACAAATCCAAGTTTCCATCTAAATAGTTTTAAGCGAAAGCTCAGTTGCCATTTTTGTGATAAATATATACAGGAAACGGTTTTGTTTCCATACTCATTTCTAATTTCCCATTATTATTCCAACAACCAAAACCCTAATCCCTTTTTTTTCCCGTTTTTTGATGTTCAAGGCGTTCACTTAAAGTTGTTTCTGTCGCATCTTTCAACTTATTCGCAAATGAATAAAGTGTTACAGTAATTCTAATTCTATGTCTTCAAATGCAATTTATAATAATGAAATTATTGATCTAAGGTTGATTAATCACATTGTATATTGTTTAAAAAATTATTAGCAGATGCTCTTAGGCGCGTTATTCTTCAACCGGTGTGTTAGAGCATTGCTCGGTCGAACTCGCATGGGTTGCTATCTCAAGCATGTTTGTCAATGTTAGTGATCAAAACTATAAGTCTTGATTTCTAGTATACTATAGCTAAGGTCTCAGACTAGGATAAAAGTGTAGTTGAGCTCAAGAACTCCATGGCAATCATCATACAAGACGAAGGACTACTCAAAGAAACGGTGGATCTTCATCGACTAAAAGGTATGTGGAGACTTGAACTTATCTATCACTCAAAAGTCTATTCATCTCGTATCTTGAGACAAAAGTTGTTTTGCTATATAGACTTAGATTATACACATTTGCTATTTAGAGCTGAGTTTATCTCGCCTATCTTTTCTCGAAATATGTGTTGATAAGCTTTCGCTTTAGACAAGTTCATCTTGACCTAGTGACGAAAGTCATGACAAGTTTCAATCACTTTGAGAATTGCTTACTTAGACAAAAAATAGTTTGTGAATAACAACTATAGAATATCCACGTCCTCTAAGAATGTTTCAATGATTGAAATGAGAGTTTAGATAATATAACCATTGGAGGATATAAGCATTGTTGTGGAAACACATATATGTATAATCCTTATTCCTTGAGCCGAAGTTTGCGAACTTTGTTGATCAAGAGAACCGGAGTGGTGGCGTGAGCCAAGTCCACGAACTGGCGGAAGTTCTCGACCCGAGAAATTCTGCTGGAGTTTGTGAACTCCGTCCGGGAACTTAAGTCCGCGAACCCAGTCCGCAAACTTGAGTAGGTTATATCTAAAAACGTTGTTTGTGAACTTATTCTTATATAAACTAAGGAATACAAATTGCAAACCATGGATATATAGTTCATGAACCGATTCGAGTGAATCAAATCATTTCTTGTAGTTATGTGATCTGATCTTGCTGTTTCTATCGTACGAGTACAATTGTAATAATTGGCTTGAGATTGATATCTCCGATAGGCAAGATATAAAAGAAATCACAAACACTTCTTCTCATTGTTTGTGATTCCGCAATATCTTTTTTCGCTGCGTCGATTAAGATTATTGTGAGGTGATTGATAATACTAGGTTGTTCTTCGGGAATATAAGTCTGGTTTATCAATTGGTTCCTATTCACCTTGATTTATCAAAAGACGGAACAAAACTCATAGGTATATTCGTGGGAGACGGATTTATCTATTACCGTAGACTTTTATGTGTGATACAAATTTGTTTATTAAAGTCTTCGACTTTGGGTCGTAGCAACTCTTAGTTGTGGGTGAGATCAGCTAAGGGAATCAAGTACGTAGCATCCTGCTGGGATCAGAGACGTAGGAGCATAACTGTACCTTGGATCAGTGTGAGATTGATTGGGGTTCAGCTACAGTCCAGACCGAAGTTAATTTGGAGTAGGCTAGTGTCTGTAGCGTCTTAATACAGTGTGTGTTCAAACTGGACTAGGTCCCGGGGTTTTTCTGCATTTGCGGTTTCCTCGTTAACAAAATTATGGTGTATGTGTTATTTCTTTTCCGCATTATATTTTGTTATATAATTGAAATATCACAGGTTGTGCGTTGTTCAATCAATTAGAATATCCGACCTTTTGGTTGTTGATTTAAATTGATTGACACTTGGATATTGGTCTTTGGCACCATCCAAGTTATCTCTCTAGTATTTGATAAAGACTCGCAGTTTTGTATTTGCTTGAGTATATATCAAATCGAGAGATTGAGATATAAACTCTTTGATATATTTTTTATCTAGATTGAGTCTGACTCTCTAGTTCATTCTCTAGAAAGTATTTGGAGTTTGTCCATACAGATTGCTAAGCGAAATATTGGGTGTGGTTGTTGTATCCCCACTTTTTCAATTGGTATCAGAGCAGGCAAACACGTTTAAAAGACCTTACAAGTCTGTGTTTGTGGCAATATGAGTCTGAGGACAGAATCTCTGACATATACGAAAACCAAGATGTCCTCTAAAGCTTTTAACTATGCCAAATGTCTTGGGAATACTTCAAAGGATTACTCCTTAGTTGATTCTTCTGAATCCCGAGGTAAGAAAATTGTTCCATCTTGTGTCAACAATTCTCTCTCCGTGAGACATTAGGTACTATGGCAAAAGCTGAAATGGAGCTCACCATAATTTTAAAAAATTCTACTGAGATCATTGATTTTTAGGATCATGATCAGCTTATTGATGAATTTGAAAAGTCTCTTGATCGAGAACATGAACTCTATAGCATTATTGAGTCATTCTCTAAGAATATTGAAAAACTACTCCAAGAAACTACTCTACAGCATGAAAGATTAGTGTTCTTGAGGATATAGTTAAGGAAAACTCAATTAGAGAGAAACTTTTGATCGAGACGCATTCATCAGATCTTAATAGTCTTCGTGTCGAAAAAGATAAACTAGAAGCATCCCTTACTCTAGCCCATGAATAATGCAGATCCTTGGAAAAGGAAAACTCTGTCTTAAGGAGAAATTACTCTGTACAAACTAATTCTCATGGATTGCAGTACATGAAGGATCTTCCAGAAGAAGGTTGTGTCAAGAAAAGTTTACATAACTTGCAATCTTCTCAGATGGCTATGAAGTCAAAACATGTGCCATTTATCGCTTCTCCTCCACGAACCTGTACTTTCTGTGGGAAAAAGAATCACTATGTTATCCATTGTTTTGCTAGAAGGAAACAAATTTCTAAACTTCATAATTTGCTTCTCTCCACTGTCAATGGAACAAATAGTCAGTCGACCACTGTAGTGAATCGCATACCCACAGAAATCTAGAAACCTTATAAATATGATCTCTTTCCCAAAAGTCATCACAAGGTTCAAGTGTTGTCTAGTGGCATAAATTCTTGCGCTGCTGATAAAAGCATCCCCTGTGCTTATAAGACTGTTTCTGGTAAATCTAAGTCTAGAAAATGGAACCCTATCTATTCTGATCCTCTTGAACCAAATGCAAGAGGTCCTAGACTTAGTCCTCAGAGAAAGCCTTCTGACGGATATGTTAAACAAGTTGTGTCTTACCCTTCTGGGATGAGTGTCAACCGAAGAAAGGCAAAAAACACAAAGATCAAGCTGTCAGATGATATGTACAACTCATTTCTCAATAATCATAGTGGGAATATTTCTCACTCTATCACCTGATTTCAGGTACTCCTTTTTCTTGTGTCTAGCTTGAGAGATGCAAGGATAATTGTTGGGAAATGCTCAAGTAAGTATGTTGTACACTATTTGTTTTCTTTGTGTTTTTGTACCACCGGTCCACGAACGTTCGCGTCATCTTGTGAGTTCATAGGGTTTCCAAAAACAAGAGTTTCCTTCTCTTGTTTACATACACATATATATTTCTCTATATTGTGTCTTTCCATCCCTAACAAAAATTATGGAGAACTCTGCATCTCAAGAGATTGTGCATCTTGATATGGAGGAAGACGCTCAAGGACGTAAGTCAATTCAAGAGCTGGTTCTAAAGAAGATGCTTGAAAGAAATGATCACAACTCCTGGATTGATGATTCCGTCAAGGATTTATCTCGTTTTCAGAACGATTCAAAGGTCGAGTTTGCTAATCTTCAATTGCAAATAAACCAACTCCTAGATGGTCAGGCCAGAATCCTTGCTAATCAGAATATTCTGATACAGAATCAAAAGAAGCTCATCATGGATTGTGTCAAAGCTAGACAGCTTGCTAGGGTTGTTGATCGTAAAGTTGGTGTTCTAACACAGGAACATGGTGTATCTACGGTCAAGAGAGTAAAGGAAATCAGTGACACCTTCTTTGATGGATTCATTGAAAGATATGAGGTTCTCAATGAACTCTGATTTTTCCTTTAGATTGCCTAGTAAATCTTCTATTTTCTTGTTTTTGTTAGAAGAATAACTAGAGTTTGGAATAACCATTATTGTGATTACACTTAGCTATGTCCAACATTTTCATCTTCATGTTTTTAGATTTATTGTTTTAAATTCTAAATTTGTTTGGAAGATGATTTTTGCAGTATTAATATTTATGGTTTTATATATTGCAATATTGTTATGGGATATGTGTGTCTGCGTCTGTGAACTATGATTGTCTCATACCTTGTCAAAAGTAAAGTCTTTCGTATGTCGATATGCATGTATTGATAAAAGAATGAATATACTTTTGACAAATACAAAAGTTAAGTCTATTATGTCAATTATTGATGGAAGATAGGTTAAAATCTTTTGTTTTCAAGGATTATGTCTATTGAATGTCGTTATGAGAATAGTGATGGAAAATAGAATGAATCCTTGTGTATTCCGCAGTATTGATCTTCCCTGATCCGTATTTTATGTATTACTGTGAGGCTCCATAAAGTATCTTATGTGGATCATTAAACGGCAAAGTTGATTATTTTTATGATTAGCTTAGTTGTTGTTCCGTGAGGTACTTTATGTCGAGCATTTTCAACTAAATTAATCATCTTGTTTGGTTACTTAGTTGTTGCTCCGTAAGTTTTCTTATGATGAGCATGACCAATTAAATTGATTACTTTTGTGATTAGTTTGGTTGTGTATTTTGATTAGATTAATTATGGGTTCTCTTGTGATTAATCTAATTGTATATTCTTGAGTCTCCATAAGTTCACTTATGCTGAGCATTTTCGATTGAATTAATCATGGGTTCTCTTGTGGTTAATTTAATTGAGTATTTTGGATTCAAATTCGTACTTATACGTGATTTGTTATGTCCAAAGAAATCCTTATTTTCTTTCAAAATTAAGGTCGCTCTTGTTGTTCTTTTGGGAATGACATTTTATGGGGGAGAGTTCTTAATTGAACTTGTGCTTAATTGCCAAATCTTTGTGGGGAGTGCGGATGTGGAATATTATAGGGGTTATCTTGTATCTTTATAAACTCCTTGATGAATGCATCTAGCTTCGGCTTTATGATTGCATCTAAATAAGATGATATGTGTTTCTTTCTTTTGGTCATGAAATGCCTCTTTCGGAAATTTCATTAGGATCCGTTCTTGTACCTTTGCCAATTTTATTGACAAAAAGGGGGAGAATTAATATGTAGTTTACACTACAAATACATATGGTTTTCAGATCATTATGTAAGGGGGAGTGGTTTCCATGTGAGATGGAGTATTGACTAAGGGGGAGTGATACATATCACCATAGTATTGTTGTTGAAGTTGTGATACAATTGAACTTTGACGTTGTGTAATGATACTATGACACTGTATAACAATGATTGAGAACTCTTGTTTTCTCGTTGTTATAGCTATGGAATTTCAACAACAATGATGCTGAACTTACAACCTTTGGGATCATTGGAGTACTTGGAAGTGACGAAGATTTCAAGTAATGTTGAAGACTAGACATGTGGAATAGGAGCTACAAAAGTTAATTTATTTATTTTTTGTATTCCATATGTATTGATAGTTTTGTCACTAAAATTGACAAAGGGGGAGAATGTTAGAGCATTGCTTGGTCGAACTCGCATGGTTGCTATCTCAAGCATGTTTGTCAATGTTAGTGATCAAAACTATAAGTCTTGATTTCTAGTCTACTATAGCTAAGGTCTTGGACTAGGATAGAAAGTGTAGTTGAGCTCAAGAACTCCATGACAATCATCATACAAGATGAAGGACTACTCAAGGAACAGGTGGATCTTCATCGACTAAAAGGTATGTGGAGACTTGAACTTATCTATCACTCAGTAGTCTATTTATCTCCTATCTTGAGACAAAAGTCGTTTTGCTATATAGACTTAGATTACACACATTTGATATCTTGAGCCGAGTTTATCTCGCCTATCTATTTCTCGAAATATGTGTTGGTAAGCTTTCGCTTTAGCCAAGTTCATCTTTACCTAGTGACGAAAGTCATGACTAGTTTCAATCACTTTAAAAAGTCGCTTACTTTGACGAAAAATAGTTTGTGAATAACAACTGTACGATATCAACGTCCTCTAAGAATGTTTCAATGATTGAAATGAGAGTTTAGATAATATAACCATTGGAGGATATAAGCATTGCTGTGGAAACACATATATGTATAAGTCTTTATTCCTTGAGCCGAAGTTTGCGAACTTTGTTGATCAAGAGAACCGGAATGGTGGCATGAGCCAAGTCCGCAAACTGGCGGAAGTTCTTGACCCGAGAAATTCTACTAGAGTTTATGAACTCCGTCCGGGAACTTAAGTCTGCGAACCCAGTCCGCGACCTTGAGTAGGTTATATCTAAAAACGATGTTTGTGAACTTATTCTTATATAAACTAAGGAATGTGAATTGCAAACCGTGGCTATATAGTTCATGAACCGATTCGAGTGAATCAAATCGTTTTTGCTTCAATTATTTCTAGTGTAGTTACATAAGATTTCCTTGCAATTGAAAAACTCTCTAACTAGTTCATTTGAGTCACTTGAACTGGTTATGGTGAAGAAGAATATGGTTGATATGAAAGTGATCATATGGCTAACCATTTGGTTGACTATTGTTTAACCAACAAATGTACACGTTTGGGTATGGTTACACAAGCCTAGAAACGTGCATTTCATTTGTGTGTAACAAGCTAGTTTTCGATCTAACGGTTGAAAGATATTAGCTTCAATCTAATCAGGTTTTCATCTAACGGTGAATATTGAATGCTTTGTTACCAAGATAACATTGATTGCACACCCTGATTTGAAAGACTATATAAAGGAGAACTCTAGCAACTGGGAAACCTAATCCCCACACCTTTTGTGTGATACTAGTTGTGCTAAGCTAGAGTCGATTCTCCTTTAACCTTTGGTTTCTTCTTCTAAACCAGGTTAACGACTTAAAGACTTCATTGGGATTGTGAAGCCAGACCGATACTACTTTCTTGTAGTCGTGTGATCTGATCTTGTTGTTTCTATCGTACGAGTACAATTGTAATAATTGGCTTGAGATTGATATCTCCGATAGGCCAGATATAATAGAAATCACAAACACTTCTTCTCATCGTTTGTGATTCTGCAATATCTTTTTTCGCTATGTCGATTAAGATTATTGTGAGGTGATTGATAATACTAGGATGTTCTTCGGGAATATAAGTCCGGTTTATCAATTAGTTTTTATTCACCTTGATTTATCAAAAGACGGAACAAAACTCGTAGGTATATTCGTAGGAGACGGATTTATCTATTACCGTAGACTTTTCTGTGTGATACAGATTTATTTATTAAAGTCTTCGACTTTGGGTCGTAGCAACTCTTAGTTGTGGGTGAGATCAGCTACGGGAATCAAGTACGTAGCATCCTGCTGGGATCAAAGACGTAGGAGCATAACTGTACCTTAGATCAGTGTGAGATTGATTGGGATTCAACTACATTCCAGACCGAAGTTAATTTGGAGTAGGCTAGTGTCTGTAGCGGCTTAATACGGTGTGTGTTCAAACTGGACTAGGTCCCTGGGTGTTTCTGCATTTGCGGTTTCCTCGTTAACAAAATTCTGGTATCTGTGTTATTTCTTTTCCGCGTTATATTTTGTTATATAATTGAAATATCACAGTTTGTGCGTTGTTCAATCAATTAGAATATCCGACATTTTTGGTTGTTGATTTAAATTGATTGACACTTGGATATTGGTCTTTGGTACCATCCAAGTTATCTCTCTAGTATTTGATAAAGACTCGCAGATTTCTATTTTCTTGAGTATATATCAAATCGAGAGATTGAGATAAAAACTCTTTGATATACTTTTTATCTACATTGAGTCTGACTGTCTAGTTGATTCTCTAGAAAGTATATTGGAGTTTGTCCATATATATTCCTAAGCAAAATATTGGGTGTGGTTGTTGTACCCCCACTTTTTCACGGTGCCTATGGAAGTGCAGGCAAAAGAACGACTTAATCGGTATCGGGTGTGGCATGATGGAAGAGTGATGAATGATTATTTAGTTGAGGAAGTTGGTTACACTTAAAAAAAATTCAAACAAGGTCAAGGTATGAAACATGATTTGTTTTTGAAAAACGTTAGAAATATTGCTTCAAGTGGACGAAAAATGACATCAGTGATGCAACTGTTGTTATGGAGCATTCTATATATCAAATTGGTGTTGAAATGACGCGGATACCAAGTACACCACAAGCTTTTCGTATGAACCTATATAAGACACGCCTTGTGTAATCTAATTCAGACAAGTACTATCAAGGAGATTACTTTTCACTGGTTATATTGAATAGATGTTTAACCGAACCTGACTATTAGCATCAAAACCGAGTATTGGATTAACATACTTAGTGCGTTACCATAACTAAAACAATAATTATATGTGAAAGGTAAAATAAAAACACAAAACAAGGTTTTGTTAACGAGGAAACTGCAAATGCGGAAAAATCCCGGGACCTGGTCCAATTTTGAATACTCTCTGAATTAAGCTTTTATAAGACTACTACCAACTTCGTATAGTTGGTACCAAGTAAACCAACTCCAATTTACTCAGTTTCTTTAGTATTCCTACTACCAATCTGGTTTACGCACGTGAATGCTAAGATACAGTCAACTATCTTAGGTTGATTCACCCGTCGTGAAGACTTCTAGCACTCAACTCATTTGGATCGTATTCCATAACATTAAAAGACTAATTTGTATTTCATAACCACTCTACCAATCTCACAGATCAACAAGTTAATCAGAGATATTTGTTGAGTTATACAAAGGCTCTTCTTACAAAAGCGGGAGTCTAACAACCACACCCAATATTTCGTTTCGGCAATCTGTATGGACTAACTCCAATATACTTCCAAGAAAATCAACTAAACAGTCAGATTCAATGAAGGAAAGTACATCCAAGAGTTACATCCCTGTTTCTCAATGTAATCAGCAAATCAAACAGCTAGAAATCCGCGAGCCTGATTATTATGATAAACAACTTGAACGGACCAATGTTTAAGTGTCAATCAATTTATATCAACAACCAAAGGTTGGATTATCTAATTGATTGAACTACGCACAACCTGTGATATTTCAATTATATAGAAAATATAATGCGGAAAAGAAATAACACAAACACAAGAAATTTTTATTAACGAGGAAACCGCAAATGTAGAAAAACCCCGGGACCTAGTATAGATTTGAACACCTCACTGTATTAAACCGCTACAGACTCTAGCCTACCACAAGTTAACTTCGGGATGGAATGTAGTTGAGCCCTAACCAATCTCACACTGATTAAGGTACAGTCGCGTTCCTTACGCCTCTGAATCCCACCAGGACTCCACGCACTTGATTTCCTTAGCTAATCTCACCCACAACTAAGAGTTTCTACGACCCAAAGTCGAGGACTTGATAAACAAATCTGTCTCACACAGAAAAGTCTATTGGATAGATAAATCTGTCTTCCACAGAAATGCCAACGAGTTTTTGTTCCGTCTTGTTAGAGCATCGCTCGGTTGAACCCACTAGTGTTGGTATGTTAAGTTAGTTGTCAATTTTAGTTGTCAAAATGCATTCTTGATTTAGCTTACTAAAGATAGTTTCAGACTAGATTAGGTCTAAGAAGTTGAATCGAAGCTATCCTTAAAGGATGCAGATTGAAGACTACAAGAAGACATCAACAAGTACTTCATCAACAAAGGTATGTGATTGATTTTATTTGGATTCTTGTTCAATTCTACCTTTCTAATCTATCAAGATAAATGCTCACTCTATGGAACAATTCCTATGATGGTAAATGTACATTTATGTATATATACTTGAGGTTATTTGATTCATGACCTTGGTGACAATAACCTTTATCCTTATAAAGGATCTCATGATAGAGTTAATGATCTTACGAATTCAACGAGCCAAGAATCACTCAATTCCGAGTTATAACGATGAAGTTATGAGTGATCTATTAAAGTAACAATTATAAGTGTTGTTATAATTGTTACAGTTCGTTAGTAGGAAACAATCCATGGACTGTTTGTAACGGTTCACGGACTTGGGCCCAATTACGTGACTAAAAGACATTTTTGATCAAGTTGGTGATGTTTCCTTATCTAGGCAAGATGACTATTAATCCAAACATATTTGATTACCAAATTAAAGTGTTTGTGATAACTTTTAATTCCTGCCTAAGTTAAAATGTGATTTATTCACATAAATACAATATTTGCTAATTAATTAATTATTTAATTATTTTGGAAAGAGTTGTAACTTAGGAAAGACTCCCGTATTTAGGAGAGTCTTGAAAAAGGAGAATAGTCAAAACCCTAGCTTGGCTTTTAAGCTAACTTATTCATTATAAATAAAGTGTTCACGAGTCTACACGGTTTTCATCCCCTTTGGAAAATTGGTGTAAGATTCAAGGTTGTTTTCCATCTCTTTTGTTCTTCGTGAACAAGAGTGAGATAAAGGTCTTTGTATTGGGGTTCACAAAGCCGAGTTGGATTTAATCTTCGTGATTGATTATACAACTTGTAATCTAGGTTTTTCACCTCTTGTCTACTCCAAGGTTTTGTTTTCTGATATAAAACCATTCAAGAGTTGTTGATCATAAACCCTAGGTTTTGATAGATTTCAGTTTCCGATGGTATACCAACACTTGTTAGTCGAAATCGGAAGCTAGAAAGAAAACTTCGATTAAGGCATCTCGTAAAAATCCTTTTGAAGTTTTAAACAAGATATCTCTAGATTTATTCTAGTTGTTCTTGTTGTATAGTTATTAGATTTCTCTTCCTATTTTTGAAGAGTATAATAATCCCTAATCTACAAGTTTGTTTTGATATTACTTTTACTTAGTAATTGTTTTCTCAAAACAAACACAAGGTTTCCAAAACCTTGATTCACATCTAAAGGGAAATCAAACCGGTGTTTTGTGCAAACAAAATATCAAATCGTATCAATCATGTTGTTGTATCTTCTAAAGAGAGCCTTCGGTTCTGCTAGTAGATTTGCGTGAAGAATTCCTAAAGAGAATCGGTATTCTGCTAGGAGTTCTACAAGTCCTGAAGCAGGTATTACATCTAGTCCGAATAGGTAGTAGGAAATTGGTGTAACAGCTTTTAATCAGTGTGTGCTTATTCTGGACTAGGTCCCGGGGTTTTCTGCATTTGCGGTTTCCTCGTTAACAAAATTCCTGGTGTCTTTGTTATTTCTTTTGCGCATTATATTTGTTTATATAATTGAAATATCATAGGTTGTGCGTAAGTTCAATCAATTGTAAATCCGACCTTTGGTTTGTTGATTAAATTGATTGACACTTGGATATTGGTTTTTGATACCGTCCAAATTATTTCTTATATTCAATTGAGCTCGCAAATTCCTATTTATTTGATTGCAAATTGAATTGAGAAATTGAGATATAACTCTTTGATATACTTTTCTTAAGATTGAGTCTGACTGTCTAGTTGATTATCTTGAAAGTATATTGGAGTTAGTCCATTCAGATTGCCAAACGAATTATTGGGTGTGGTTGTTAGACCCCCGCTTTCTCAATTGGTATCAGAGCAGGCAAACACGATAAGAACTTATAAGTCTGTGTTTGAAGCAATCTGATTATTATGGACAAAAGTGCCATCTCTATATACGTACCGCCTGTCTTCGATGGCACGAACTATTTATGGTGGAAAATTGTTATGCGTTCTTTCATTCAAGCGCGAGATTTTAAATCATGGGTTCGTATTGTTAATGGCTATGATCCTCCATCAGTTACAGTAGATGGTGTAACTGTTGAAAAGGATATTGGTGATTATAATGATTTTGAGATTCTTGCTGCAAAGCAAAATTCTGAAGGATTAAATGCTATCATCCATGCCATTACCCCAGATCTTCAGCACCACATTACTACATGTAATAAGTCTAAAGATGCTTGGGATATCTTAGAAACCGTATTCGAAGGGAATGTCGCAGAGAAAGAAGCAAGGCTTCAAAATCTAGCTTCTGACTGGGAAAAATTCGCATGTCTGATGATGAAACCTTTGATGAGTTTAACCAAAGACTTTCTCAAATAGTTAACTCCTCATATTCATTAGGAAGAACTATTCCAGAGAAAGTTATTGTGTGTAAAATTTCTCAGGTCTTTACCATCAAGATACGAGTCTAAGAAACATGTCATTGAAGAAGCAAACGATATTTTTACACTCTCCAGAAATACTCTTGTTGGAAAGTTAAAGATCTTTGATAATGAACACGCATCTAGAAAAGAGGTGATTTCTCTAAAGCTGTTTTTAACAATTCTGAATCCTCTAAGGATAAATCTGGTTCGCCAGATACTAAGGATGTTACTCCACGACAATTTAGAAAACTCTTGAGAGATAGGAAAAAGAGTTTTTCTAAAGTTACAACATCTCCTAATGATGATGTACAATGCTATAACTGTCGTGGTTTCAGGCACCTTTCTTCAGTATGTCCTAGCTGGATCCGCAGACAATTGGCATATGCAGGTGCTTTGCCTACTCTTGATGATGGACCCGAATATTGTGAGCACCAAGAGTACGCAGGCGAGGTTGCAGTAGCTTCTGGAAAAATTCTCTCGGATACTGATTCTGATTCTGACGAAGAAGTGTTCCATGTAGATCCAGTTGCTAATAATCTTGTTAAGGAATGTCATCAGAAACTCTCGGAGGCTGAAAGCACCATTTTTAGTGAGAAAGTTAAATATGACAGACTTCGTATTCGGAATACAGACTTGCAAGACCAACTTGATTCTATTGCTGCAAGAGATTATCTCAACGAAATATGAATGCTTAAAGAAGAAATTTCCGGAAGTCGAGATCGGGAAATTACTCTTCAAGCAAAGCTAGATAACTTGGAGAACATTGAGATGAACTTATTATTTGATTCGGAACGAGAAGATCTCAAAGTTCAATGTGAATCATCCAAGAATGATCTAGTTATTGCACTTGAAAAGGTCAAAAGGTTGGAAGAAGAAAACTCGAGCTTAAAAGAGAGTTTGTCTAGAAATAGCAGCTCAGATAAATTATCCTCGATATTGGGAGCATGTAGAATTCATCGTGATACACGAGGATTGGGCTATGAAGGAATAAATGCTCCTAGTATTTGCAAAGAGGTAAAATTTGTCAAAGCTAAAGATTCTTCTCAACCAAAACCTTCCAAGGTTGATAAAAATAAAGTATCTCTACCAACTGCCGATGACGAAAAGAGGAAATTTTGTCAAGCTCCAAAGCAAGCACATACACATTCAGGTAATACTAAACATAACTTTTTCCATTCTACTAAACATTGTTTTTATTATGGAAAACCAGGTCACTTGCAAATGAATTGCAGATTTCTTAAACGAGATAGAACCATATCCGATTATGTTAAGATGACAAGATTTGATGTTCCAAACTGGAGAAAAACTGAGTCTCATAATATCAGTTCTTTCAGTATTCCCCCCAAAAAGTTTCATAATTACATTGGTAAGAAAAACAAATACGATGCTCCAAAAGTTACTCAGAAATAGATGTTAGAGCACTGCTCGGTCAAACTCGCATGCGTTGCTATCTCAAACTTGTTTGTCAATGTTAGTGATCAAAACTATAAGTCTTGATGTTCTAGTCTCTTATAACTAAGTCTCAGATTAGGATAGTAATTGTAGTTGAGCTCAAGGACTTCATGGCGATTCATCATACAAATAGAAGATCTACTCAAGGAACCGGTGGAACCTCTCGACAAAAAGGTATGTGGAGACTTGAACTTATCTATCACTCAAAATTCTATCTATTCTATCTCCTACTCTTTGAGACAAAAGTCGTATGCTATATATATAGACTAGATCATGCACATTTGGTATTTCGAGCGGAGTATACATCGCCTATCTATATCTCGAAATATGTGTTGGTAAGCTTTTCGCTTCGACCAAGTTTATCTTTACCTAGTGAAGAAAGTCATGAATGTTTCAATCACTTTGAAAATTGCTTTGACGACAAATAGTGTAACAACTATAAAACATCCTCTAAGAATGTTTCAATGATTGGAATGAGAGTTTAGATTACGTAACCAATGGATTCCTTGAACCGAAGTTTTTGAACTTTGTTGATCAAGAGAACCGGAAGTAAGGCAAGTGCCAAGTCCGCGAACTGCCAAAGTTCTCAAACCCGAGAATTTCTGCTGGAGTTGACAAACTACTTGCGTGAGCCAAGTCTGCGAACCCAGTCCGCGAACCGGCATAGTTCTCGAACCCGAGAATTTCTGCTGGAGTTTGTAAACTCTATCCGGTGTCTTAAGTCCGCGAACCTAGTCTGCGAACTTGAGAAGGTTATATATCTAAAGATGATTTCTGAACTTAATCTTAAAAGACTAAGGAATGCATTTGCAAATCATGGCTATTAAAGTTCATGAACCGATTCGAGTGAATCAAATCATCTTTGCTTCAATTGTGTCTTGTGTAGTTACATAAGATTTCCTTGCAATTGAACAACTCTTTTAACTAGTTCATTTTAGTGAAAATTGAACTAGTTATGGTGAAGAAGAACATGGTTGGTATGAAACGCTCATATGGTTAACCTCTTTGGGTAGACTATTGTTGAACCAAAAATGCACACGTTTGGGTGCGGTTAACAAACCTAGAAGCGTACAATCATTTGTGTATGACAAGCTAAGTTTTCGATCTAACGGTTGAGAAATATTAGCTTGAATCTAAATCAGGTTTTCATCTAACGGTGAATATTGATTGCTTTGTAGCTAAGGCAAAACCCTGATTTGAAAGGCTATATAAAGGAGACATCTAGTATTGTGCAAAACTAATCCCCACACCTTACATATGATACTAGTTTGCATGCTAGATTCGTTTCTCCTTTAACCTTAGGTTTTCTTCTTCTAAAACCAGGTTAACGAATTAAAGACTTCATTGGGATTGTGAAGCCAGACCGATACTACTTTTATCGTAGTTGTGTGATCTGATCTTGCATCTTCTATCGTAATAGTACAATCATATTGATTGGCTAGAGATCGTGAGAGTTCTCCGATAGGCAAGATAAAAAAAAGTAATCACAAACACCTTCGTCTCATTGTTTGTGATTCCGCAACATCTTGTTTCGCTACCAAACAATTAAGATTGTTGTGAGGTGATTGATTAATCTAGGCTGTTGTTCGGGAATATAAGACCGGATTATCAATTGGTTCATGTTCATCTTGATTATTATCAAAAGACGGAACAAAAACTTTTAGGGTTTTTGTGTGGGAGACAGATTGATCCTTTGGTAGACTTGTCTGTGTGAGACAGATTTGTTTATTGTTAAAGCCTGCGATTTTGGGTTGTAGCAACTCTTAATTGTGGGTGAGATCATCTAAGGGAATCAAGTGCGCAGTATCCTGCTGGGATCAGAGGCGTAGGGAGTACAACTATACCTTGGATCAGTGGAAGACTGATTGGGGTTCAACTATAGTCCAGTCCGAAGTTAGCTTGGAGTAGGATAGTGTCTGTAGCGGCTTAATACAGTGTGTATTCAATCTGGACTAGGTCCCGGGGTTTTTCTGCATTTTCGGTTTCCTCGTCAACAAAATTTCTGGTGTCTGTGTTATTTCTATTTCCGCATTATATTTGTTTATATAATTGAAATACAGGTTGTGTGTTTGAATCAATCAATTGGAAATACGACCTTTGGTTGTTGATTGATATTGATTGATCCTTGGACATTGGTCTTTGGTACCGTCCATGTTATTCCTTGTGTTTGATTAGAACTCGCAGGATATGCTTGATTAAATCAAATCAAGAGAGAGATATAAACTCGTTGATATACTTTTAATTGATTGAGTCTTGTTGATTCTCTTGAAAGTATATTCGAGTTTGTCCATACAGATTGGTAAGAGAAATATTGGGTGGTGTTGTTAGACCCCCGCCTTTTCAATTGATATCAGAGCAGGCAAACACGTTTAAGACCTCAAAAGTCTGTGTTTGTGGCGATCTGAGGATGGACAGTTTTATCTCTAATGACGCAACATCAGTTCAGAATTACTCTGATGGGTTTCAAAGTCCTGAAACTTCTAAGAAAACCTCTGTCTCGTGTCTTTTGTCTGAATCTGCATTCGATTGGGAAAAATCTCTTGATGAAAAATTGGATGATCTTTCAGATGATAGTGATTCAGAAGAAAGGCAAAGTGTTGATGTGGAAGTTGCTCAATATATCAAGCTATTTGATCAAGCTTTGAAAGAGAAGAAGTCAACATCTTGCTTGAGAAAATACATGGCTCCTCTTTGCCAAGAAAACAAAAAGTTGAGAAAACTCTTTAGAGGATATGATGGTGGGTATAGACTCCTAAAATCTATCGTTAAAGATCGTGATGAAGATTTACGCACAAAAAGGTCTGAATGTGATAATCTTCTCCGAAATCTCGGTTTGTTGAAAGAAAAACTTGTAGATGCTGATGCAAGATATGACTCTCAACAAAAACGTTTTAATGACAAAGAACTCAGTCTCCTTGTCAAAGAAAAATCCTTGGAAACTGATCTTGCTGCTGCTCTTGATAATGTAAAATCACTGTAAGAGAATCTGAGAAGGTTCAATTCGAGCTCTACAAAACTATCTTCTATGATTGGAGCATGTAAAGAACATCGTGATACACGTGGTCTGGGCTATAAAGGAATAAACGCTCCAAGGACTAATAAGATTAATTTTGTTAAATCTAGCGAAAATTCCTCATGTGAAAAATCACTCGCAACATGCAATAGATCTAAAGGCAAAAATTGTTCTCCCTCTAAATCGACTCGCATAAAGACAGGAAAATCCTTGAACCGCTATTACTGTGGAAACAAAGGACATCCTGAGCAGAAATGTCGTTTTCGGATTAATTAGGAATGAGAAACTTCACAACATTCTTACATGGGTGTCTAAAGAAGTTATTAAACTTGTCCCTCATTTTGTTGGGCCAAATAACAGGTTCTACAATCAAACAGGACACCGTAGTAAGTTCCTTCTTGATTGTGATGTTGGATCAAAAAAGGTCAACAAAGGTAGGAGGAAAAACAACAACAGAGCTACTGATTTCCTAAAAAACTCTGAAAAGAGAAAAAGGCATAGGAAAAGAAGGGTAAAATCCTTGTCTCGCCTTGAAGAATAATGTGGTTTCAAGACTCTTGATCCAGACTTCATGCATGTTAATAATCGGGTCACAGAACTTAAGATCAACATAAATAAACTCAAACGGGGCATCAAAAAGACTTGGATAGCAACTGGCTCAGGTATTTCGAATTCCTCTCTTGTTAAACCTTCTTCAACTATGATGTTTGGTTCTTCTCTAAATACCCTTGAAGGAGAGAAATACGAAGTCAATAATGATGGGTCAAGTTCTCATCTTAATGCACTATGACTGCATAGGGTTGCATCCATCTTTTAAACAAGAAGGATGCTCTTTGTTCTCAAGTTGCTTATCTTGAGAATGTTGGCATGAGTGGTTTGAGGTTGTGTTTCTTTTAAGAGTTATTTTTCTTCTTCTTCTTCTTCTCTCCGTTCATCCCTCTCACTGACGGTTGACCGCTTGTACACGTACTGGACCCACACGAACGCTATGGTTCCTAGGGTTTCTGAATGATTTATAAATATTGGGATCCATAAGGTTAAAATATTCAGTTGAATTCTTTTTGTACACAATGGATGAAAGCAACAAGGTTATTAAAGTCAAGCAGGACAAGATCAGTGAATTGAATGATGTCTCCATAACATGCTTCCATGTTGTTGATCATGAACACAAACTACCAGTTCAATTGTCTTCACAACTGGTAGGAAATCTTCTTCATGACTTTGAAGTTGTTCGTGAGCATTTCGGGATTGCAACAAGGAATCTTTGTGTTCTGAAAAATGAACTAAAGAAGGCAACGATGAACTCGTCCATGTTCAATCTCTCGTTGCTGACAGGGTTTAAGGTGTTTTAAATCAAGTTTCCAGTGTTAGTTTTGTTTCCTAGTATGTCTTCTTTTTGGTTTAGTTGGAAGAATAACTAGTGCTTTGAATAGCGATGATTGTGACTACACATAGCTATTGTTTTCATCTTCTTGTTTTTAGGTTTTTTGGTTTAAAATTCTAAAACTATTTGGAGGATGATGTTTTACAATATTTATGATTTGTTATGTTGCAATTTGTTATGTGATTTTGGTGTTTACGTCCGTGAACTATGTTGTCCCCTATTTTGTCAAAAGTAAAGTTGTTCACGATCGGTATTCATGTATTGGTTTAAGGATGAATAGATTTTTGACATTTACAAAATTTAAGCCTATATTGTCAATCTTTGACGGAAGATAGGTTAAAATCTTTTGTATCCAAGGATTATTGCTATTGTATATGCTTGTGCAAAAGAATGAATCCTTGTGTATTTGATGTGGTTTATAGATAGTGGTAAAAGTGGTTCGATTCTCAGACTTGCGAAGGATAAAATATAGACTTAAATTCTAAAACTAAAATAGAAAACTCACTAATAATTATTGGAAACACTGACAAAGTTGATATCAATATTAAAAGACAATTGAGGCTAAAATTCCACTATTTTTTCAAGTTCAAAGTGATTTAATCAAATCTTTATATTTATGCAATTTTCTCATTCAATTTGATTCTAAAACATTGCAACAAATAGATTTTCAAAATCAATAATTGTAAATATCAAGTATGAAGCATCAAAAGTCTATAAACTAAGCATACTTCATCAAAATAGATCACAATCACTCAAGTAAAAATCATATTCAATTATATCTCAAGGCAAATAATCATAATCATAATTGCAATAAATAGATGAAATAGAATATACCACTTCTTGTTGGAAAAATAGCTTACTATATCGCCTCAGCAATGGGGTTTAGCTCCTCATATTAATCACTTGCTCAAAATACATGTTTGTTGCTCAAAAGTTGATTGAATAGAAAAGAAGGTATGAAGCAGCGTGTTTGTAACAAATTTAATTGTTACAGAACCCACTGTTACAGAAAGCAGTGTTTCAAAGAAATACTAACAGTAATAGTTGTTGGAAAATTGTTACAGTTTGAAAGAAAAGGTGACGGTTCTCTGTTCTTCTTCTTCCTCTCGACTGTAACTCGGCTATTCTTCTCTGTGAATTTTTCTTAGCTCTGTTCTGTTTCTAAACTTCCCCAAAGTATACGTAACCCTTCTATGACCTGCAACCAACCTATATATAGGCAACAGACCCAAAAATAACTCGATCCAATCCCTCTCTTTCCTTCACAGCAAGTCTCGAATATTTCCTTTTCTGAATCTTCTCTACGCGTCTTACAAATTAAATCTGACGTCCAAGAATCTCCCAATGATGGAATTAAATATACAGAAGATCTTCTACCCTTATCTGCACGTAATCCCCATGTATAGAACCAAGAAAATTTCCGATAATAATGCTCCTCCTCTGTTTTGTTCAATCCAAGAATTCATCCCTATTCCTTCGTATTTGATAAACATACATCCCCTGTTATGCTCTAAGAAGTCCATCCCAACACGAATATGCAGTTGAATCACTCCAAATCAGATCCATAAAATCTCACAAGTCCCGTGAAACTCCAAGCCTTTGTTTTGTATAAACTCGATTTCTGACCCTGTTTTTTCGATTCTACAACTCATACCTTCCCTGTTTGACCAAAAAAGGGTAATCCCAATCCACAACAAACACGAATTCAGCCTAAAACTCGATCAGAATCTCGCCAGAATGTTCCGCTGCAAAACTGAATTTGAATTCAGTTTTTCCCGCCAAAAATCTGGAGAAGAGAAAGGTCGCCCCCTATCCAGAGTAGGGGTGCCGATAACAGGTGCCTTTGGGGTGTCCTGAGGGTTCCCCTTAGTAATTCGGGGTACCCCTTATCCATAGTGAGAGTCCTTTTTTAATAGCAAGTGTCCTCCGAGTGCGCTTTTCGACAACTTTTCGAGCCGATTTTTCCAAAAATGTTTATTGGACAAAAATGCCTACACACACATAAAACACCATAATAAGTACAAAAATGAGCACTATCAATATATAGAATCGAGACAAATTAGACACAAAAATGTGTCTATCAGTATTCCACGGTATTGATCTTCATTGATCCATATTTTTGTATTACCGTGAGGCTCCGTGATGTGTCTTATGTTGAGCACGATACAACTAAGTTGATTATTTTTGATTAGCTTGGTTGGTTGTTCCGTAAGGTATGTTATGTTAAGCATTTAGAACTAAATTAATCATCTTCTTGGTTATTTAGTTATTACTCCACAAGTTCTCTGTGTTGATTATATGAACGATTAAGCCAATCACTCTCTTGTATGGTTATCTTAGTCGTTGCTCCATAAGTTTACTTATGTTGAGCACAATGAATTAAATTGATCACTCTTATGGTTAATTTGGTTATGTATTCCGATTAAATTATTCATGGGTTTACTTGTGTATAATTTGATTGAGTTTTGGATATAAAAATCATTCTCATGGTTTTGGTGTCCAATAAAAATCCTTCGTTTCTCTTGAAAATAAGGTCGCTCGTTGTTGTTCTTTCGGGAATGACATCAAATGGGGGAGAGTTCTTTTGAACTTGTGCTTAATGGTAATATCTTGCGGGGTGTGCGGCTGTGGAATTTTAGAGGGGTTATCTTGTATCTTAAAACTCCTTGATGTATGCATTTAGCTTCGGCTTTATGATTACATCTAAATTAAGTTGGTATGTATTTTTCTTTTAGTCTATGAAATGTCTCTTGTGGAAATTTCATTATGATCCCGTTCTTGTACCTTTGCAAATTTAATTGACAAAAAGGGGGAGAAATATTGTAGTTCACACTACAAATACATATGGTTTTTGGATCATTGTGTAAGGGGGGGTGGTTTCCATGATCGAGATGGAGTATTGACTAAGGGGGAGTGATACATATCACCATAGTATTATTGTTAAAGTCGTGATACAATTGGACTTTGATGTTACATAATAATACTATGACACTGTATAAATAATGATCGAGAATCTCGATTTCTCTCATTGTTATAGCTACAGATCTTCAACAACGGTGATGCTAAACTTACAACCTTTGGGATCATTGGAGTACTTGGAAGGACGAATATTTTAGGGAACGTTGAAGATTATGGAATAGGAGCCACTAAAGTTTATCTTTTTTGCATTCCATGTGTATTAATAGTTTTGTCACTAAAATTGACAAAGGGGGAGATTGTTAGAGCATAGCTCGGTCGACCTCGCATGCGTTACTATCTCAAGCATGTTTGTCAATGTTAGTGATCAAAACTATAAGTCTTGATTTCTAGCCTACATAGCTAAGTCTCGGACTAGGATAGAAAAGTGTAGTTGGGCTCAAGGACTTCACGGCGATTCATCATACAACGACGAAGATCTACTCAAGAAACTGTGGAACTTCATCAACAAAAAGGTATGTGGAGACTTGAACTTATCTATCACTCAAAAGTCTATCTCTTTTATCTCCTATTTCTTATGAGACAAAAGTCGTATGCTATATAGACTGGATCATACACATTTGATATTTCGAGCCGAGTATATCTCGCCTATCTATATCTCGAAATCATGTGTTGGTAAATCGTTTCGCTTTGATCAAGTTTATCTTCACCTAGTGACGAAAGTCATGAAAAGTTTCAATTACTTTGAGAATTGCTCTGATGCGAAACGATCTGTGAATAACGGCTATATAACGTCCTCTGAGAATGTCTCAATGATTGGAATGAGAGTTTAGATTACATAACCATGTATTCCTTAATCCGAAGTTTTCGAACTTTGTTGATTGAGAGAAACCGGAGGAATTGGCTTTGCCAAGTCCGCGAACTCGGTCCACGAACTAACGGAAGCTCTTGTACCGAGAATTTTTGCTGGGATTTTCCAAAAACTCGTTTGCGTGTAAGTCCGCGAACTCAGTCCGCGAACTGGCGAAAGTATCTTTGCCGAGATTTTCTGCTGAGTTTGGAAAACTCCATCGGTTGTCTTAAGTCCGCGAACTTGTTTGTGAGATTAAGAGGTTATGATCTAAAGATGTGCTCTGAACATGAAACTTAAATTACTAAGAAATGCTTTATGCAAACCGTGGATATAAAGTTCATGAGCTGATTCAATCGAGTCGAATCATCTTCGTTTCAATTGTGTCTTGTGTAGTTGCATAAGATCTCATAGCAATTGAACAACTCTTTAACTAGTTCATTTGAGTCAATTGAACTAGTTATGGTGAATAAGAACAAGGTTAATATGAAATGCTCATATGGTTAACCTTTTGGGTTACTATGTTGAACCAACATACACGTACACGTTTGGGCATGGTTTTCACAAACCCAGTAAACGTCTACCCAAGTGTGTGTGACAAGCTAAGTTTTCGATTAACGGTTGAGAAATATTAGCTTGAATATAAATCAGGTTTTCATCTAACGATGAATATGGATTACTTTGTAACTAAGGAAAAACCCTGATTTGAAGGCTATATAAAGGAGACATCTAGCATTTTGCAAAACTAGTCCCCACACGTCTGTGTGATACTAGTGCGCTCGCTATATAATTGCATCTTAAGGGGTGTGCGGCTGTGGAATTTTAGAGGGGTTATCTTGTATCTTTAAACTCCTTGATGAATGATGTTAGCTTCGGCTATATGATTGCATCTAAATAAGATGATGTGTGTTTCTTTCTCTCAGTCATGAAATGTCTCTTACGGAAATTTCATTATGATCCCGTTCTTGTACCTTTGCCAATTTTATTGACAAAAAGGGGGAGAATTAATATGTAGTTCACACTACAAATACATATGGTTTTCGGATCATTGTGTAAGGGGGAGTGGTTTTCATGTGAGATGGAGTATTGACTAAGGGGGAGTGATACATATCACAGTATTATTGTTGAAGTTGTGATACAATTGGACTTTGACACTGTGTAATAATACTATGACACTGTGTAACAATGATCAAGACCGATGCTCTCATTGTTATAGCTATGGATCTTCAACAACGGTGATGTTAAACTTACAACCTTTGGGATCATTGGAGTACTTGGAAGTGACGAAGATTTCGAGGAATTTTGAAGATTAGACATGTGGAATATAAGCTACTAAAGTTTCATTATCTTTTTTGTATTCCATATGTATTAATAGTTTTGTCACTAAAATTGACAAAGGGGGAGATTGTTAGAGCATTGCTCGGTCAAACTCGCATGCGGTGCTATCTCAAGCATGTTTGTCAATGTTAGTGATCAAAACTATAAGTCTTGATTTCTAGTCTCTTATAGCTAAGTCTCGGACTAGCATAGTAAGTGTAGTTGAGCTCAAGGACTTCATGGAGATTCATCATACAAGTAGAAGATCTACTCAAGGAACCGGTGGAACTTCTCGACAAAAAGGTATGTGGAGACTTGAAATTATCTACTACTCAAAAGTATATCTATTATATCTCCTACTCTTTGAGACAAAAGTCGTATGCTATATATATAGACTAGATTATACACATTTGATATTTCGAGCCGAGTATACCTCGCCTATATATATCTCAAAATATGTGTTGGTAAGCTTTTCGCTTCGACCAAGTTTATCTTTACCTAGTGACGAAAGTCATGAATGTTTCAATCACTTTGAAAATTGCTTTGACGAGAAATAGTGTAACAACTACATAACGTCTTCTAAGAATGTTTCAATGATTGGAATGAGAGTTTAGATTACATAACCAACGGATTACTTGAACCGAAGTTTTCGAACTTTGTTGATCAAGAGAACCGGAAGTATGGCAAGTTCCAAGTCCGCGAACTCAGTTCGCGAACTTCCGAAGTTCTCAAACCCGATAATTTCTGCTAGAGTTGACAAACTACTTGCGTGAGCCAAGCCTGCGAACCCAGTCCGCGAACCGGCATAGTTCTCGAACCCGAGAATTTCTGCCAGAGTTTGTGAATTTTATCCGGTGTCTTAAGTCCGCGAACCTAGTCTGCGGACTTGAGAAGGTTATATATCTAAAGATGATTTCTGAACTTAATCTTAAAAGACTAAGGAATGCATTTGAAAACTGTGGCTATTAAAGTTCATGAACCGATTCGAGTGAATCAAATCATCTTTGCTTCAATTGTGTCTTGTGTAGTTACATAAGATTTCCTTGCAATTGAACAACTCTCTTAACTAGTTCATTTGAGTCAATTGAACTAGTTATGATGAAGAAGAACATGGTTGGTATGAAACGCTCATATGGTTAACCTGTTTGGGTAGACTATTGTTGAACCAACAATGTACACGTTTGGGTGTGGTTAACAAACCTAGAAGCGTACAATCATTTGTGTATGACAAGCTAAGTTTTCGATCTAACGGTTGAGAAATATTAGATTGAATCTAAATCAGGTTTTCATCTAACGGTGATTATTGATTGCTTTGTAACTAAGGAAAAACCCTGATTTGAAAGGCTATATAAAGGAGACATCTAGTATTGTGCCAAACTAATCCCCACACCTTACGTGTGATACTAGTTTGCGTGCTAGAGTCGTTTCTCTTTTAACCTTAGGTTTTCTTCTTCGAAAACCAGGTTAACGACTTAAAGACTTCATTGGGATTGTGAAGCCAGACCGATACTACTTTTATCGTAGTTGTGTGATGTGATCTTGCATCTTCTATCGTAATAGTACAATCATATTGATTGGCTAGAGATCGTGAGAGTTCTCTGATTGGCAAGATATAAAAAGTAATCACAAACACCTTCGTCTCATTGTTTGTGATTCCACAACATTTTGTTTCGCTACCATACGATTAAAATTGTTGTGAGGTGATTAACTAATCTAGGCTGTTCTTAGGGAATATAAGACCGGATTATCAATTGGTTCCTATTCACCTTGATTATTATCAAAAAACGGAACAAAAACTTTTAGGGTTTTTCTGTGGGAGACAGATTGATCCTTTGATAGACTTGTCTGTGTGAGACGGATTTGTTTATTTTTAAAGCCTGCGATTTTGGGTCGTAGCAACTCTTAGTTGTGGGTGAGATCAGCTAAGGGAATCAAGTGCGCAATATCCTGCTGGGATCAGAGGCGTAGGGAGTACAACTGTACCTTGGATTAGTGGGAGACTGATTGGGGTTCAACTATAGTCCTGTCCGAAGTTAGCTTGGAGTAGGCTAGTTTCTTTAGCGGCTTAATACATTGTGTATTCAATTTGGACTAGGTCCCCGGGTTTTTCTGCATTTGCGGTTTCCTCGTTAACAATGTCTGTGTTATTTCTATTTCCGCATTATGTTTGTTTATATAATTGAAATAATACATGTTGTGCGTTTGAATCAATCAATTGGAAATCCGACTCTTTGGTTGTTGATTGATCCTTGGACATTGGTCTTTGGTACCGTCCAAGTTATTCCTTGTGTTTGATTAGAACTCGCAGGATCTGCTTGAGTAAATCAAATCAAGATAGAGATATAAACTCGTTGAAATACTTTTAATTGATTGAGTCTTGTTGATTCTCTTGAAAGTATATTCGAGTTTGTCCATACAGATTGCTAAGCGAAATATTGGGTGGTGTTGTTAGACCCCCGTTTTTTTAATAGGTACCAAAGAATATCAATAAAGCAACAAGTACTATTAAGAAGGATCTCCCAGACAAGAGTTCGACAAGGGATAACATCTTAAAAAGGTATGGAACAGTTATTGAAAGTTTCAAGGAAGTTGTTAAATTCCTAGAGTCTATGCATGATTTTGTTTTGAATACCTGTCGTGAGCAAGATTTTTTTCACCTCAACACAACCTGATTGTGTTTAAAGTGCATCCTCACCAAGAATCCCTAATAAATGCGGTGAGGATTGCAAAAGAATCGGGGCACACATATTATGTTGGGTAATTTCTGAATATGTGGAACAATTTATTGTTTCGAGCTGAGTTTAACTCGCTTACATATTCCTCGAAATATGTGTTGGTAAGCTTTCGCTTTAACCAAGTTCATCTTTACTCATGACGAAAGTCATATTGATATTCCAATATCTTGAAAATTACTTTGATGACGATAGTTGTGAATAACGACTGTTATAACATTATAGAAGAATGTTTCAAAGATTGGAATGTAGAGTTGAGATTATGTAACCATCTATGGATATAAGCATATATAGTGTGTTCGCACATTAGTGTATAAATCCATGTACCGGAAACCAAGTGTGTGCATATGTGTGCATACAAAATTCGTGAAGGAGACAGGTTAGGTACGCGTACCCGTACACGTACTGGCGGAAGTCCACGTCCGTGAATTTCTGCTGAGTTTGTAGTTTACAAACTCTTAAACCATCCACCTTAGGTACGCGTACTGGCAAAACTTTTCTACCTGAAAAATTCTGCTGATTTTGGAAACCAAAAACCAACTCAATCCGGTTGCTTAGGTACGCATACCCGTACGCATACTTAAGATGGTTATTTCTCAAATCGGTATTTCATGAACTTAAAACAAATAAATAATAAGGGATGCAATCTTTGCAAACCGTGCTATATTGTTCATGAATTGATTCAAGTGAATCAAACCGATTAGTTTCAATTGTGTATATTATAAAGATCTAAGCAATTGAACAACTCTCTAAACTAGTTCCTTTGAAGTCATTAGAACTAGTTATGGTAAACATGAATATGGCTAGATACCAAATGTATGATTCTTAATTACCTAACTTGATTTGTGATTGAAATTCTTAAATATAACAGGTTAGAAGCAATTATCGAATCCATGGATGTTGTTTTATTGTCAAAGAAACCTTTTCATACTCTTATGGTAACCATTCTTGGTATAAATCCTTGTGGAAAAAGGTTATTCTTCCTTCTAAGCATATAAATTCCTATTTATACAAGTTTGTATCTTAGAAAAGATGATAACAGTATTGTGTATTGTTACCATGAGATAGGTCTAGTTTTTTAGTAACACGATCTCATGAGAGACTTTCAATGATTGGTTCTTAAATCGTATCTCCTTGTAGGATTTCTAAAATCCAATATATAAATCCTTCTCCCTGGAGAAAGGTAACTCTTGTTGTTCTTTCGGGAATGACATTTAATGTGGGGGGAGTTATTTTGAACTTGCGCTTAATTTCCATATCTTTGTGGGGAGTGCGGCTGTGGAATATTTTAGGAGTTATCTTGTATCTTTATAAACTCCTTGATGAATGCATTTAACTTCGGCTATATGATTGCATCTAAATAAAGTTGATATGTACTTTTGTTTGGTCTTGAAGCATCTCCGTGGAAATTTCATTATGATCTCGTTTTCGTACCTTTGCCAATTTTATTGACAAAAAGGGGGAGAATTAATGTGTAGTTCACACTACAAATACATATGGTTTACGGATCATTATGTAAGGGGGAGTGTTTTTCATGTTGAGATTGAGTATTGACTAAGGGGGAGTGATACATATCACCGTAGTATTATTATCAAAGTTGTGATACAATGAAACTTTGATACTCTCTAATAATACTATGATGGATCTTCAACAAGTACAGGATGAACACACGCAAAGTTGAAGAACCAAGGAAATCAAGTATGTAGGATTTTGGAGCTGTAATGTTTTTAACAAGTACAATCCATATGTAAAATGGTTTTGTCACTAAAATTGACAAAGGGGGATATTTTTAGAGCATTGCCCGGTTGAACCCACTAGCGTTGGTATGTCAAGTTAGTTGTAAAAATGCATTCTTGATTTAGCTTACTAAAGATAGTTTCAGACTAGATTAGGTTTAAGAAGTTGAATTTAAGTTATCCTTAAAGGATGCATATTGAATACTACAAGAATATATCAACAAGTACTTCATCAACAAAGGTATGTGATTGATTTCATTTGGATTCTTGTTCAATTATACCTTTCTAATCTATCAAGATAAATGCTCACTCTATGGAACAATTCCTATGACGGTAAATGTACATTTATGTATAAATACTTGAGGTTATTTGATTCATGACCTTGGTGACAATAACCTTTATCCTTATAAAGGATCTCATGTTATAGTGAATGAGCTTACGAATTCAACGAGCCAAGAATCACTCAATTCCGAGTTATAACGATGAAGTTATGAGTGATCTATTAAAGTAACAATTATAAGTGTTGTTATAATTGTTACAGTTCGTTAGTAGGAAACAATCCATGGACTGTTTGTAACGGTTCACGGACTTGGGCCCAATTACGTGACTAAAAGACATTTTTGATCAAGTTGGTGATGTTTCCTTATCTAGGCAAGATGACTATTAATCCAAACATATTTGATTACCAAATTAAAGTGTTTGTGATAACTTTTAATTCCTGCCTAAGTTAAAATGTGATTTATTCACATAAATACAATATTTGCTAATTAATTAATTATTTAATTATTTTGGAAAGAGTTGTAACTTAGGAAAGACTCCCGTATTTAGGAGAGTCTTGAAAAAGGAGAATAGTCAAAACCCTAGCTTGGCTTTTAAGCTAACTTATTCATTATAAATAAAGTGTTCACGAGTCTACACGGTTTTCATCCCCTTTGGAAAATTGGTGTAAGATTCAAGGTTGTTTTCCATCTCTTTTGTTCTTCGTGAACAAGAGTGAGATAAAGGTCTTTGTATTGGGGTTCACAAAGCCGAGTTGGATTTAATCTTCGTGATTGATTATACAACTTGTAATCTAGGTTTTTCACCTCTTGTCTACTCCAAGGTTTTGTCTTCTGATATAAAACCATTCAAGAGTTGTTGATCATAAACCCTAGGTTTTGATAGATTTCAGTTTCCGATGGTATACCAACACTTGTTAGTCGAAATCGGAAGCTAGAAAGAAAACTTCGATTAAGGCATCTCGTAAAAATCCTTTTGAAGTTTTAAACAAGATATCTCTAGATTTATTCTAGTTGTTCTTGTTGTATAGTTATTAGATTTCTCTTCCTATTTTTGAAGAGTATAATAATCCCTAATATACAAGTTTGTTTTGATATTACTTTTACTTAGTAATTGTTTTCTCAAAACAAACACAAGGTTTCCAAAACCTTGATTCACATCTAAAGGGAAATCAAACCGGTGTTTTGTGCAAACAAAATATCAAATCGTATCAATCATGTTGTTGTATCTTCTAAAGAGATCCTTGGGTTCTGCTAGAAGATTTGCGTGAATAATTCCTAAAGAGAATCGGTATTCTGCTAGGAGTTCTACAAGTGCTGAAGCAGGTATTACATCTAGTCTGAATAGGTAGTAGGAAATTGGTGTAACATCTTTTAATAAGTGTGTGTTTATTCTGGACTAGGTCCCGGGGTTTTTCTGCATTTGCGGTTTCCTCGTTAACAAAATTTCTGGTGTTTATGTTATTTCTTTTGCGCATTATACTTGTTTATATAATTGAAATATCACAGGTTGTGCGTAAGTTCAATCAATTGTGAATCCGACCTTTGGGTTGTTGATTAAATTGATTGACACTTGGATATTGGTTTTTGATACCGTCCAAGTTATTTCTTATATTCAATTGGGCTCGAAAATTCCTATTTGTTTGGTTGCAGATTGAATTGAGAAATTGAGATATAACTCTTTGATATACTTTTCTTAAGATTGAGTCTGACTATCTAGTTGATTCTCTTGAAAGTATATTGAAGTTAGTCCGTTCACATGCCAAACGAATTATTTGGTGTGGTTGTTAGACCCCCGCTTCCTCACGTCTTTTGATAAATCAAGGTGAACGGGAACCAATTAATACACCAGACTTATATTCCCGAAGAACAACCTAGTAATATCAATCACCTCACAATGATCTTAACCGTATGGAAGTGGAATAAGATATTGCGAAATCACAAACGATGAGACGAAGATGTTTGTGACTACTTTTTATCTTACCTATCGGAGATTGAATCTCGAGCAAATATTAGAGAAGTTAGTACTCAATATGATAGAACAAAGTAAGATTAAAACACTCAACTACAGAGAAATAGTTGGGTCTGGCTTCAAAATCCCAATGAAGTCTTTAAGTCGTTAACCTATAATGGGTTTAGAAAAACCTAGGTTAAAGGAGAATCGACTCTAGTCGTAACTAGTATCACACATGAGGTGTGGGGATTAGGTTTCCCATTTGCTAGAGTTCTCCCTTATATAGTCTTCAAATCAGGGTTTGCCGTCAATGTTACCTTGGTAACAAAACATTCAATATTCATCGTTTGATGAAAACCTGATTAGATTCAAGCTAATATCTTTCAACCGTTAGATCGAACTTAGCTTGTTATACACAAATGAAATGTGATTTCATTTAGATATGGGTAACCGTACCTAAACGTGTACACTTAGTTAGCTCAACAATAGTTAACCGAAGTTAGCCATATGAACACTTTCATATCAACCTTGTTCATCTTAATAACAACTAGTTCAAATGACTCAAATGAAACTAGTTATAGAGTTTTTAAATTGTTTATATTCTCATAGATGTATACAAGACACAATTGAAGAAAATCGATTTTGATTCACTCGAATCAATTCATGAACATTATAGCCACGATTTGGAAAAGATTGCATTCCGTATTATATAAAAGTATTTGTTTATGAACAAACAAATTTTAGAACTTAACCCACTCAAGTATGCAAACGGGTACGCATACCTAAGTAGCCGGACTTGGCTTGGGTTCGCCAGTATACAAACGGGTACGCATACTGTCGTTCATGACCAAACTCAGTTGAATTCCCGGACTTGAACTGTTAAGCCGGTACGCATACGGGTATGCATACTAAGTTCCCGGACTTCAACTATTAAACCATTAGGCATACGGGTATGCATACTATGGTTCCCGGACTTGGAATAACTTACAATAGTTAGCATACAAGTACGCATATTGTGCTATATCCAATCAATGGTTAATTGTTCTAGACTCCATTTTATGCAAGAGATGATCATGTGAAAATCACCTGGTAACATCTTGGAGGACGGGAATAGCTGTCTCATACAAACTATTAGCTTCAAAGTAATTTTCAAGTGACCAATAGATCAATACGAAACATTCCGAGTCTACATCAAATGACTATCTCAAACAAATCATGTAAGATGTTACCAGACGATTTTCACATGATCATCTTTTGACTTTCGTCAAGAATAAAGATGAACTTGGTTAAAGCGAAAGCTTACCAACACATATTTCGAAAAAAATATAAGCGAGTTAAACTCAACTCGAGATATCAAATGTGTATAAAGTAAAGTCTACATAGCTATATGACTTTCAATAGGAGATAGAATAAAAATAGACTTCTGAGTGATAGATGAGTTCAAGTCTCCACATATCTTTTGTTAATGAAGTTCCATAAGCTCCCCTTAGTATTTCTTCGTCTTCAATTGATGAACGCCGTGAAGTCTAAAGCTCAACTACACATTCTATCCTAATCCGAGACATAACTATAAGTAGACTAGAAATCAAGACTTATAGTTTTGACAACTAAACTTGACAAACAATTTTTAGATAGCAACGCTTGCGAGTTCGACCGAGCAGTGCTTTAACACATCCGTTCAAAGATATTAACTCCTTTGTATCAGTTTAGATACCAAAATAATAAAATCTTAGTACACAATCTATCATATTTGGATCCTGAAAAGAACCACCAAATGGTAGGTCGTTGATCTATACAACGATTTATAATAGTCTATCAAAGATAATCAAATTTGTCGGATCCCAGTCAATCAAGGTGTGCACAAAGTATAATCACAAAGATCATAATACCAATAAGAATATTTTATTGTCTTCAAATCTTCAGTCTTCAACGGACCTTCACAAATAACTTGATCCACTTGTAATCGATCACGCACAGACGGAGTCTATTAAAAATGGATAATCACAAGTCTTATCTTCATATTTTCAATCAATAAAGATCGGATTTGAAATAGTTAAACCTTGATATAGTTCGAGTGACCTTATATCAAAAAAGAAGGATCACATAATAAACAAACTAGGTGCAATCAATATTCAACTTTACCTCTAGTCAATTTAATCAATAATCGAAAACTAAATATAACAATACCATTTAGTTTCCCACCAACGTTACTACTAAAAGCTTCTTGATCCCAAAGAAGTCTTTAAATGAGGCGCACATAAGAGATTTCACCTAATTACATTACTTTCCTCTTCGAGAGAGTATTACGAGAATACTATTAGTGGGCTTTCCTCACACTAAACGCGAAGCTCTGTATGTTACGGGACTAGTTTGTAAGAAGAACAAACTTCACTATTTATAATGACCAAGGTATACCAAGGAATTTCAATAAACGTAAATATATAAAGACATGCATACCAAATTCGATTTTCACTAAATTCCAACCATTGTACAACTAATATACCGAAATCTCTCATGGATAACAACTCAATACTAGCTAGCATACAAGTGTACTTTACTAATATATATTCCACAAATATGCTTTAACTACTAGGAAACTAAAGTTAATTAAGGGCATACAAATTCTGAGTATCAAAAGAGATATTATGGAATATTTCGTTTTTAGATCTCACCTTGAGTATCAAGGAAATTACTTGAACATTAAGAAATTAAAGTGAAGATACGTCTAAATAGCCGTCGTACATACCTTCATGGTGTCATATCGCAGTCCTTAATCTCGGAATACAATCTTGATTATCACTCTGATCACTGATTTCCAGTCAGGTCTCCGGTGGTGTAAAGTTAGGGTTTTCTGATTATCTTCTATGATGGTCGGGGTTGATGGAGGTTAGAAGAGAATCAGAGAGAGAGGACAGAGAATTTTGTGAAGTATGGTTCATATTGATCAGAATAAACTTGTTTACGTCATCAGCATTTCTGGATATTTATGCATAATATATGAACATGATGATTACATGTAGATGACTAAGCATGTGACAAATAACTTAATAGTTTCCCTCCTTGCGCTTGTATCGACTTGGGACAACCCTTCGTTATGACTACCCATCTTTCCAGGCCTCCACTCAGCTGACAACATTGAGAATTTCTTAGCCTTGCACCAAGACTCAAGGCTTCCGTGTTTAACTCAGTGTCTCTGTCTTGTTTGGTTGCATGCGACTCGATTCTTGGACATCTAGTTCAGGTCTTCGACGTCTGACCTTGAGTCTTATTCCATGTCTCAGCTGTATTACTTTTCAACTATCATTTCTCGGGTAAATGCTATATTTTGCCATCTATAAAGAGTTTAGCACATGTTTAAAATATTATCATGATATTAATGCAATTTCCATGTTAACCAAAACATATTCCGACATCTATGCAAACCCTAGATTTATAGACAAATCATAAATACGTTTGTTAATTGGTTAACCTATAGGGATCGGTCCTGCAATAGATCCCCAGGTAAGGATCGACCCTGCTATAGATCCTTGGAACCAGTCCTAGTATATATCCTTACTTAAGGGATCAGTCCGGATATAAATCCCTAGGTAAGGGATCGTCCTGCTATAGATCCCTTGATTTCTTTCAACTACGAAACAAGTTTCGTAAGTCTACTTCCTTAAACTCATGTAGTTAAACATAGTTTTTTAGGCTTGCAATCGATCCAAAGTTCAACATACTAAACTAGTAACAAATTTCCAAAGAATGTTATGTCGCATTTACAAAGTTCAAAAGATGAACGTTTGATCGAATTTTGAATAGTGGTAAATAAGGTTGTCGTTCGCTCGGACTTGTTGAAATTGATTCTAGGCTTAAATATAAAAATACTAAAAATAAGAAATTATATACAAAATATGTCACGGGATGAAGAATTCACTGGGACTCAGGATTTCACTGCTTTCATATTCAAGTGGTTCAAAAATTAATCCTAGACATTTATCGCTCAAACAAAAGAAGTATCAACTCTAATATTTTACCAAGGATAGATTTCGTAAAATATCAATTGTAAATTACAAGCATAGTGTATCTAAAGAACCTAAGACTAAGCATACACTATCTAACAAGATGACAATTGATTAATAAAAATCATAAATCATTTAAAATCGATGAAAAAAGTAAATAAAAGAATTAATCAAATTACCACATTGATGAAATCCAGCTTCCTCCGTCATCCCAATGTTGGGTTTAGCTCATTAGGTTGGAAACACGCTCGAATATAATTTCATTGCTCAAAGTGTTTACAAATAACGAAAATGGGAGAAAATTATTAACGCAATGATTTTATTTTCTCTCCCCAACTCCCCCCCTCAAATGTGCTCTCTAGCTCTCTATTTATACACACAAATACACATTACTCAAATATATTCTTCCATAACTCCAAAATATTCTTCTTTTTAATTAAAAATATCTTTAGGAATTTTTCCTTCTCTTTATTCTCCATATTTCTTTAGTAAACTCATATCTTCTTTAATTCGCAGAATAAAATCCAAGATAAAATCTTCCAAGGATATATCTCTTGTTTAATACAAGATAACTTCATTTTTCGTCAAATTCTTCCTGTTTATAAGGCAATAAGATATTCTTATCTTAAAGATAATAAATCCTTTACCGGTGGAACCAAGTTCCCCCCAAATATTCTTTTTGAATGTTGAAGATGAAGGGTGTCTCTTATCCTTCTGTTGGGGTGCCGATAGTAATTTGGGTGCTGAGAACAAATTTGGGATGCACATAACCGCGGGTTCCCCTTAGCCAAATCTGAGGTCCGCTTAGCAAATGTCCTACGGGGGTGCCTTTAGCAGTTTTTCGAGCCGATTCTTCCAAAACGTTTATTTTCCAAAAATACCTACAAACACAAAAAACACCAAAATAAGTACAAAATCGAGTACCAACATAGAGAAAATTGAGGACAATTTAGACACAAAAATGTGTCTATCAACGTTATACTCCATAAACCAATATGCCAAAGTCGTATAAAACAACTAATATATACTTCTTTGATATTTTGATCATAACTTAATGATCAAGTCTCCAATATTAGAGATATATAAATACAACTTCGTATATTATGCTTCAGTATAAACAACTTGAAAGAAACGTATATAGAAGTGGAAACAAGTCCAGTAGGTATTACTAACCTCGAACAGAAGGATTATGTTTATGTTGATGTTGATACATCTTTAGGTTTTTCAGAGTAACACGAGTTTGTTTCAACATTTCTAATGTTCTAAGTCTAACCTAACGAAGTTGACTCCAGTAATCTAATCAAGCAGCTTCGAAATTTGAAACTAAAATATGACAACCAAACTTAACATATCAATGCTTGGTCGGGTCATCCGAGCAATGCTGTAATAGGTTTCCATGAGGAAATATTTGTGCAAAAGTACCCCTAATGATAGTATCAATGATTACACTCGTGTGAGAGTAACAACAACATTCTACCATATAAGTAAAGATATTTTGCCTCACATTATGCATGACTTTCGGAGAATGATACTTGCGACAACCTACTCCTGAAGATTTGAAGACAATATAAGATGAGAATGTCGTACAAGGATATTTTGGAATACTAGGTAGTTTGGATTGCATGCAATGTTCATCGAAGAATTGTCTGGTAGTTTGGAAAGGAAAATATACGGGCAAAGAATAACTGGACTAGTTCTATTGTATTAGAGGCGGTGACATCATATGATTTTTAGTTTTGGCATGATATTTTAGCAATGCCTAGGTCAAATAACGACTTGAATATGTTGGCATACTCACCTTTTTTTGATAAAATGGTCAAGGATGTACCACCTCCCTGTAATGATGCCATCAACGATTATTTATAGTATGGGTTATTTGTTAGCTGATGGTATCCATCACAAACTGATGAAACTTGTACAAGCTTATCGGGTAATATTTTACCTTCCCGATCGGATAAGGTTTAACAGGTATCAAATGACTAAGAATAAATAATACCTGAAAAATCTAAGCCTTGATTGTGCTCGTAACATCCCGAATCCCGTCATAACATGTTAAAGGGCGGTCTGACCTGTTCTGGTTAGTCTAAATAGTCGGGCCCAGGCTTTCTCTACAATTTAACTACTCAATTTGGTACTCGCCCAAACTTCCCATCCTGGTACCCGTTTGAATTGCCTATATATCCCAATAACCCGTTTGGTTAACTATCGAGCAAAGTATTTGAAATCTCTCCTATGATCTTACTCGACCAAGAGAGAGGAGTAGCGAGATCTTGAAGAAATCACCAATACTCGGCTAATACTCGACTACGCTTATTAAAAGATTTAGAATCACTCTAATAATATATATTGTTACAAACATGAGCTATACGTAATTAAAACCAAAATTTAATGGCTAAAATCGGTAACTCATCAACTCGTTATGGAGAAAAATTATTGAATCAACCTCCTCGGACGATTTAATCGCCAATACTCGGATTCAGGGAGGAATTGAAACTCGTGTCGCTTGAATAGCGAGCGAGTACTCGCACAGAAATCGACCTTGGAGACTGATTTCAGCTATATAACTATCGTGTATTGTCTAATCCCTAAAACACAGTTAGAATCACATAACATACTTGGGGAAATATCATATTATTCTTTCCATATCTTTGAAAGTTTTTTTTTTTTGATCAAATATTCTGTAATACTGCTCGAAACTTTGGGAAAGTTACAAAATTTCTATGCGATATTAACAAAGATACAACAAAAAGCAAAAATATTTGATATTGTGACTAATTTTTGTAAGTTTTTTTATTGAAACTTCCCATTTTGTTTTCTCTCTTTAAATCTGGTTTAAGTCATTCTTGTTAGGGTTTTGCTCGGTTGAATCCACAAGTGTTAGTATGTCATGTCAATATTGGATGACCAAAAATATATCTTGATTTAAGTCTATTAAATATAAGTATAATATTAGATTAGTTAGGTTTTAGAATCCTCCGGTTACCTTTGAAGGTTGAAGACTGAAAATCACACGGAGACATCGACGAGAACTTTTATCAACAAAGGAAAGTGAAGACTGACTATCCTATTTAACTATTTTATTCTACCTTTCTTCTAATACATTGTCATTGGTTATTGGTGACGTACAAATTAGACGTTTCGAGTTCAGGCTTGTTCTTGACTAATTTCGAAGCTAGAACTAAAATGGTAGAAGTTTAAAGGACTTATCGCATTTGCAATTGAAAAAAATATAGATGTTCAAAAAATTATGTTCGTGGATGAATCTCCTAAAATTTCCAATTGCATTTGAGTTCGAGAATCACTTTTGGTAGTTCGCGAACTGTGCAATTTGAGATGTTATTTGTAAGCTCTCATAATACACTTGAGTCCGAACCAGTTTTTACAGTTCGCTAAGTGTACCAATTGAGGAGTTTTTTTGTTGACTCCCGAAATTCACTTGAGTTTATGAACCACTGTTTGTTAGTTCGCGAATTGTTCAAGTTTGGGTGTTTTTTTGTTAATACGTTGAGACTTTGAGTTCACAAATCATAAACATCAATTTGCGAACAATGTCAAAGTTGAACGGTTATGTTAACTCCATATATTGCTTGATGATTTACTAACCATATTGATTAGCTCGTGAAGTGATGGTGCATGGTCCTTACTGAAAGATACATGTATGCATTATTTTTCTTTGTATTACAACGCGAACTTCTTGCACGCTTAATGGTTTTCATTCTTAGTTTCATGTTATCGCGAGTAAGTTAATTCTATCCTAAATGAGTGGAAGCTTAACTTTAGAAGTATATTTCTTTGGAAAGTACTAGCTTAACAATCATATAGATTTTATCGAAGAAAATAACTCTATTGATAGAAAGTTACAACTACGGAAACAAGATTAATTGGTACCAATACTTAGGATTGCAAATAATAGTAATTTGAACTTTAAGCAACATTGTTAGAGCATTAATGCTCGGTCGAACTCACAAGTGTTGCTATCTCAAGCTTATTATGAAATTTAGTTGTCAAAACTATATCTTGATTTCTAGTCTACAATTAGTTAAGTCTCAGATTAGGATAAAAGATGTAGTTGAGAAACATACATCACAGCAGTCATCATTGCGTTCTACCATTTGGAGGCGAAGATCAACCGAAGATTTCAGAGAACTTCATCAACAAAAGGTATGTAAATACTCAACCACCTATATCTCAAGTTATATTCATCTTTCTATGTATGAGACGGTGTCGCATAACTAATTAGACTATCTTAAGCATATTAATAATTTCGAGTCAAGTTTATCTTGGTAATTAGTTCTCGAAATATATGAATAAGATTAATGAACATTAGTTCATACTTGATGAATTTCGGTTAAAGACAATTCATTGTTCGTAATCTAAATTATGATTCAAGGATACTATTCGAAATAACATGGAACAGTGATATGTGTCACTGATGTTATTTGGGAATGTTTCGAAGTAATTTAGAGAGAAATATAGAACTACTATTATTCTTGGATACAAGACAATATACATACCAGTTTTATAAACTGGGAGAACTGCTATAAGTCTGGAACCGTAATACATGTACTCAGTATACGTAACGAAGTAGCTATATGTCGATAAACAGATTTGTGGTACGAATATTCGTATGCACACCATTTTAAGTTTGTGAACTCGTGAACCCGGATCGGTACGCAAACTAGTACGCGTACTAGAAAAGAACTATTGGTCTCAGAACCAGTTTGGTATCCATATCGGGGGTACACGTACCGGAAAGGTTCTGTATACTCCGGAACCAGTGAAATATCGTAAGGTATCCATACCAGTAAACGTACCGAAATAGTTTTGTGGACTCCAGAACTTGGTCATGTCTCAAGGTATTGATCGAATTTTATATAATGGTAAATAGAGTTGTCGTTCACTCGGACTTGATGAATTGATTTCAAGAATTAATAAACTAAAAGAAAAGAAAAAATATACACAAAATATTGTCACAGGATGAAGAGTGTTACTGGGACTAGGATTTCGTCGAATTCATAACATAGGGTTCAATTTATTTATTCTCAACAATTAAAGCTCAATGAATAAAATTAACATGGACTCTGGTTTTTCCAAGGTAGATTCTCAAAAGATTAGTTGTAAATCCTAAGCATGATGTATCAAAACATTTAAGCTAAGCATACCTCATCAAATTAAATGACAACCAATTAATTCAAATCATATTTCAATTAAAATTAATGCAAAAGTCTTAAAAAGAATTAAATAATTTTACCCATGTATGAAATTCATCTTCCTCCATCGTCCCAGTGTTGGGGTTTAGCTCATCACGTCGAAAACACACTTAAAATATTTATTCATGGCTCAAAAAGTGTTTACAAGATGATGAAATGTAATGAGAAGAATAAAACAATGACAAATCTCTCCCAAAACTCCCCTCTCTCCCTTCATCTGTTTGGTCCGACTAGCACCCTATTTATACACAATAACCCATTGCTCAAACATCTTTTCAAAATCTTCTTCCATAACTCCATCAGATCTTCTCTTTAATGAAAGATATCCCATGAATAATTTCTTTCTCCGTTATCACAAATCTTCTTTATTTGCTAGAATAAAATCCTAGGGATATTATCTTTTTTTATTTTTTAAATAAAACCCCAGATTTTCTTTCTCCTTTTCAATAAAAACCAACTCATAAATATATTATCTCTTTTATCTTCAAGATATGGAAACTTTATGTATAATAGGCAAGAAGATATCTTTGCCTCGAATCTTTAAAATATCCCATAAACTCCGTGAATTTGTTTCAAAATGAAGAATGAGAGGGTGCCTCTATCCATTTGTTGGGTGCCTTTAACAAGATTGGTGCTCTTATCTGAAATAAGGATGCCTTTAACACTTTTAAGCCAATTCTTCCAAAAATATTTATTCCCCAAAAATACCTACAAACACAAAAAAAAAACACTGTAAATAAATACGAAATCGAGTGCCAACAATATATAGTATTGAGATCAATTTAGACACAAAAATGTGTCTATCAAATACCCCCAAACTTATTATTTGCTAGTCCTCGAGCAAAACTAATCTTGAAAATAAAATCCTAACTCACTAGGTGGCCCTAGTGACCGAGTTAATCTCGGGAGGGTTTACCAGAGGCGTACCCACAAAACCTTTACTCCGGGTCCTAACTATCTACGCTGAACCTTGGAAGGCACTAAAGAATCTCCTTGGTTGGCATACTTATTGACTACAAGAGGAAGTACCCTGATGCGAAATTCCAATTGTTGTTCACGAGTTTGCACGCAAGCATACTAAAATTCATATAAAGTGACAGAGCTCTACTCAGATAGTTTCTGGACATCATAAACCGGAGTCAACCAATCACATGGATAGATTAAGAAGATGGATGTAGAGAAAAACGTAGATGATGTTAACTATGGTGAACCTATCCTAATGGACTGAGATAACGGTCTGGACTAATATCAATGCAGCGGCATATACAAGGGAACCAGTGGTTGATAATCCTAACTCTAGGTCAACTCAGCTGGCATATACAAGGGTACCAGTGGTCGACTTTATTGTATTTATTCCGGTTGGTTTGGTGGTCTGGTCTCAATTTTTTTTTTTTTTGTATCTCAGTCACTCTATTTCACCCTAGTAATGGTAAAAAGAAAAAAATAAGTGATCAGGATACTTTCGATGTTTCCATCACGAGGATATGGAGAAACTACCATGTTTTCTTTTCTAACACCTGAGCTCTGTGCTTTTATGAATAGACTCTTCTAGATGTTTCCATCTAATCATATTGGTTCCTCAACTCCTACAACCAAAATGTTCCCATCCATAATAGGCATAAATTTCTAGGCTCTGGAGTTTATTTATTGCAACTAAAAGTTTCTCCCAAACCCCCAAACTTAAATTTAACATTGTCCTCAATGTTCTAAAGATAAAATTAAAAGCATATGAACAAGGAGAAACTGTTACCATTTGAAGCAAAAGAGTTAAGGAAAGATATTACCATGTTGCATGAGATTGGGTTACCTCCCAAGAAGTGATAAGTTTAAAGTCTTCAGCCAGACTAAGAAAGGATTAGTCACCACGAAGAATCATATAGCAGCAGCCGGAATAATTGCGGGTCATCTGAATCAAAAAGTGTTACCCAAAAGAAGAGAAAATCGTATCATACCATGAAGATACCGAACATACCCTTATTTAACTTTAAGACAACAATATCTAGTTGTGGCTCAGGTTCAGGCTCTATAAAAGGGTCTAGATAAAAGGTTTTCATTGGCTGGACTTTCTCAAAGGAAGGATCCTGAAGGTCAGGTTGTAGAGTCTGAAAATACTCAACTAAGAATTTATAAGCACATAAAAGTAACCTGAATAACTGGGGATCCTCTAAGTCAATCAAATTTTACTTGCACAGCTGACCATAATGAACGTGGTGGTCTTCCTTAAACAAATGTGTCGACCCTAATCTCTTAAAGTAATTAGGTTTAGTCTCAAAACTCAATAACCGACACATCTGAAATTCAAACGTTCCCACAATTGGAATAGAAGTTTTTGGTGGGAAAACAAAATCAATCTGGGTAGCATAGCCTGGGTAAACCACATCAACCAGAGGATGGGTTTCTAACAACTGAACTTCTTCCTGGACATTATTAGGTTCGGGAGAGCTAGTATGAAGGTAATCTGGCACAATGGATGAGGCATATATATCAAGTCCCAAGTGAGGGATCTCTATAAGAGCTAAAGGTAAGGCACAAGGAGAATGATAATCACCCCCAAACTTAGAGTTTTGTGTGTCTCTAGATAGACTAGCTACAATTTCCCTAATTTCTAGATCATCGGAATCCTGAAAATGGTCAATTGCTTCGTGTAGATTATACTCAGGTGATGCATCCTCACTCATATTTAAAATCTCTATGACATCATCTTCTTCGTCTAAGACTAATGTTTCTAAATTGCTAGACTCTAAAACAATATTCTCAGAATAAACTCGTTCCTCTAAGCTATCGTTGGCTTCGTAATCATAAGGAAATACCACATCGTCTAAAACGGGAGTATCTCTAGTCAAATCCTCGTCCTTTTGAATAGGTGAATAATTATTAAAATTATTTGGATTTGAACAAGAAACATTATCATTATTAAGTTCAATTGGATTAACAAATTCCTGATCACTATGCCTACTTATTTCAAATTCTTCATCAACACTATCCTCATCATAATCATTATAATAACATGAAAATGGTTGGACCTCATCTAAACAAGTAGTGTTACCAATTTTATCCTCGTCATCTTGATTATGTGAATAACTATCTTCATTCTCAAAGGTATTATTGGATACACTATTCTCAAGTCTGTGTGCCGACTCAGCTATCCTCTCAAGGGTCTCCTCCAAAGAAAGTTCCCTTAGTGTTGGATATAAGTTTTGAGTTAATATATTGAGGATATCTTCTAAAGATTCAGTCGTTGTTGCAGTCCTTTCGTCCATAACTACGTTATTCACCTCAGCTAACTTACATGTCGATTCAGCTAACTTTCGTGTCGACTCAGCTAAACTCCTGAGAGACTCTTCTAGAGAAGGAATAGGAACTGAAGGATCATAAAAAGTACTACTTTTCAAAAGTTTTGATTGTGTCCTCTAAATACGAAGAACTAGTATTATAATCTTCTTGCTCGTAAGACTAATGCGCATGCGGATAGTAATTGGGCTCACCATGGTATGACCCAAAATCTTGAAAAGGTTGGCGTGCCCAACCACTATTCACACTATGATCATAAAAAGAGTAATGTCCATGTTTCTCGGTTGGATAATCATTGTATTGGCTATACCAGTTCGACATCCTAACTGCAAGGGGATTCTAAACAAGCACAAAGAAGGCTGACTCGACCACAACAAGCCTATTTTATCTAGCAAACAAAAAGCATGATGGCTCCACTTAGATTGTTTCTAGACCAGCTTCTAATCCTTCGAAAGGGAATTCATTACAATTTAAGCAAACCCCTCTGGAATCAATCCGAGTCAAAGTAAGTTGAATAGAGGCGAGGGAATCTGCGTGGAGCTTTGATACCCAAGGCCTCACCGCATTACAAGGAGGCGCAGTCACGCATTCAACTCACAGAAACCATCATGAACTTCGAAGTATGCTTAAAAGAGTAACCAATATTTTTCGAATGACTTTCCTATTAAGCTCGTTACCCTATCGGTCTCGTTCTAATCAAAATTTTAGGCTTAGGTTCGCGTTTGGTTTCGTTTTCCTAAGGCGGGCAAGAAGATAACGGTGATGAAATCCGAACCCTTATCTTGTATGGCCAGGCCTTGCCCTTTACTAGGAAATTAAAACAGCCGTATTCGATTCCTCAACATATATGCATACAAAATCATCCAGTAAACCCGCTGATAGGGGATTCGCGGGTGTTTAGAATTCTTACCTCCCGTTCCAGACGGGGGATGAACCGTTGGAGTCGACTCGGGCCACGACTCCTATGTCATGTACGAACCCGAGGGGCCGAGGCGATATCGTAATCGCCATCCTTCCCTGTGCAGTTTATATTTGAAACTACCCTTCCTTAGGGTTTAAAAAAAAATTAATGTCCAATGTCCAAAAATAAAGTCCAAAAAGATAAAAAAAAGGTCCAAAAATAAAAATATTACAAAAATATAACCCTAATTACAATTTCTAAAAAAAAAATAAAAAATAATATACAAAATCTTCTTCTTCTTCACTCCTTTTGGATTTCTCTTTTCTTTCCTTTTTGAAATTTTCTTTTCAGCACTTTTTTTTCTTTAGCTTAGCTCCAAATCTGAAAGCAAACAAAAATACCAAAACGCGTAAAAAAGAACAAATAAAACCTAAAAACAAATCTATAAACAAATCCGCGTCGGCGGCGCCAAAAATTGATCGAATTTTATATAGTGGTAAATAGAGTTGTCGTTCACTCGGACTTGATGAATTGATTTCAAGAATTAATAAACTAAAAGAAAAGAAAAAATATACACAAAATATTGTCACAGGATGAAGAGTGTTACTGGGACTAGGATTTCGTCGAATTCATAACATAGGGTTCAATTTATTTATTCTCAACAATTAAAGCTCAATGAATAAAATTAACATGAACTCTGGTTTTGCCAAGGTAGATTCTCAAAAGATTAGTTGTAAATCCTAAGCATGATGTATCAAAACATTTAAGCTAAGCATACCTCATCAAATTAATGACAAATTGAATACCAATTAATTCTAATCATATTTCAATTAAAATTAATGCAAAAGTCTTCAAAAGAATTAAATAATTTTACCCATGTATGAAATTCGTCTTCCTCCGTCGTCCAAGTGTTGGGGTTTAGCTCATCACGTCGAAAACACACTTAAAATATTTATTCATGGCTCAAAAAGTGTTTACAAGATGATGAAATGTAATGAGAAGAATAAAACAATGACAAAGCTCTCCCAAAACTCCCCTTTCTCTCTTCATCTGTTTGGTCCTACTAACACCCTATTTATACACAATAACCCATTACTCAAACATCTTTTCAAAATCTTCTTCCATAACTCAATCATATCTTCTCTTTAATGAAAGATATCTCATGAATAATTTCTTTCTCCGTTATCACAAATATTCTTTATTTGCTAGAATAAAATCCTAAGGATATTATCTTTTTTTTTATTTTTTAAATAAAACCCCAGATTTTCTTTCTCCTTTTCAATAAAAACCAACTCATAAATATATTATCTCTTTTACCTTCAAGATATGGAAACTTTATGTATAATAGGCAAGAAGATATCTTTGCCTCGAATCTTTAAAATATCCCATAAATTCCGTGAATTTGTTTCAAAATGAAGAAGGAGAGGGTGCCTCTATCCATTTGCTGGGTGCTTTTAACAAGATTGGTATTCTTATCTGAAATGAGGATGCCTTTAACACTTTTAAGCCAATTCTTCCAAAAATATTTATTCCCCAAAAATACCTACAACACACAAAAAAAACACTGTAAATAAATACGAAATCGAGTGCCAACAATATATAGTATTGAGATCAATTTAGACACAAAAATGTGTCTATCAGGTATACATACCGGTACACTTACCATGACATAAGTGTTCACGAATCGGTTAAGTATATGTACCTTGTACACCTACTTACCATGTCGATTAAATTCATATGCACATAATGTTAGAGCATAGCTCGGTTGAACCCACCAAGCGTTGGTATGTCAAGTTTGGTTGTCATATTTTAGTGAACCAAAACTCATTTAAAGAGTCGCTTGATTATTTACTAGAGTCAACTTCATATAGGTTAGCTTGAAAGTATTAGGATATGAGACATTACAAGTATCACGTGAAGACTTGAAGAATGTGAAGAAGTAAAGAGCTACAACGACGACATCATCCTTCCACTCGAGGTTAGTAATATTTGACTTGAACTGTTTCATTCCCTAACGTATCTTTCAAGTCGTGCATATTGAAAACATAATTGCGAAGCTGTGAATGATTATACTCTAGTTCGATATAATCGTTTGAATTCTATTGTGATTATCTATGGGTATGAGGTGAAGGTTTTGTCATAGGAAACAATGTTTTACATTCGTTTAAAGGAAGTTCATTCATGAACTTGTTTTGTGAATCGAAAGGGAAATCTCTAGGCTTATTGGTATTTGTTATTCATTGCCCTTTTGAATTACCAATATGTGTGTTTAGTATAACCGCTCATGACTTGCTTATGTTCTTGGTAAAACTATTCACAAGGCCTGACTTTTGTATTGGTATGACTTTTATTAGTGAAACCGATCTTAAGTAATAACCTGAGATGGTATGATCGATTTATTGTAATTGGTATGACCAACTCTAGTCATTGGGTAACCGATCCTAGTAAGAGGTGCAACCGATCACAAAAGGGGAATCGATCCTTGTAAGAGGTGCAACAAGTTTCTAGTTATTGGGGACCAATCTTATGAACATGTGCAACACGTTTTTAGTTATTGTGAACGGATCCTGTGGACATGTGCAACAAATACAAGTTATATACCATATATGTGTGGGAACTGATCCTAGTACCTAGTCAACCAAGTTTTGGTAACTAGCATGAATAATTCTAGTACCCACATGGAGGTAGAACCGAAACTTATTTTGGTAGAACCGTGAAACCCATGTTTGGTGATTTGATAGGATAATCAATCACATAGTTCTTGGAAGTCAGATGAACCAATTCTAAACTCGTTTTGGAAGTGTGGAAAATTGGTTCCAAGATAGTAAATATGAAAGAGGATTTACTAAGTAAAGATGTCGACATACTTTGAACATGTGCAGTAACGCTTATCTTTTATTGTTCAAAGATATTCCTTAATAGCTAAAGGAGAATCCCCGATCGAAATAAATTTAGAATCTTTTAATTAAGGTTTTTAGTTTTATATGCTTTTAATTTCCAGCAATTAAAATGCATATCTTTAGAAAATAAAAATTGGTAATGTGTATTTACTAATTAGAGATTTTCTAATGAGATTTCGGTCAATATTTGGACACAACATTTCCAGGAATTATGGAAACCGAATTTGGAAATATACTGCATATCTTGAGAATATTTTCGGTTTTGGAAATTCGTTGGTGTCCAAACTTCCTTGGTCTATAAATATTGAAGTTTGCATTTCAAGCAAACTAATCCTCCGAGCCAGCAAAACTACCTAGTTGTGTTGCTACTGGTGGACATTCGGAGAGGAAAGTAACCTAATTAGGCGAAATCTCTTACGACCGCTCGGTTTAAAGACTTCTTTGGGATTGAGAAGCTCTATTAGTACCGTTGGTGGGAAACTAGATAATTGCAGTTTATTATTAGTTTTCGATTGATCTGATTGACTGACGGTTGTTGAACTTTGATTGCACCTAGTTTGTTTATGCTTGAGAATATTCTTTTCTGATATAAGACTCACTCAAACTAGATCGAAGTTTTGAAGGGGATCTTTAGACTGTTTGTAGATCTAACGACGTCTTGTGATAATCCATTGTTAACAGACTCCGTTTTGTGTGTGATTGATCAAAATAGACTCAAGTTGATTGTATGCAGGTGTTTATTGAAGATCTAAGAAGATTTGAAGACGAATAAGATTTCTGATTTGGGTTCATAATCTTTGGTGTGCTTAATACTTGTTTCGGCTGGAAAAGGATCCAACTATAATCTGTTTATCTTTGTGATAGATTAGATTGATTAGTTGAGTAGATCGGAATCAATATAATTCTTTGTGATTAAAATTATTGATTGCAAAATCTTAAGAATTACTTTGGTAATTGTTATTGGATAGATCTAAGGACCTGATAAAGGAGTTTATTAGGATAAACGGAAGAGCCTTTTGTCGAACTCATATCACTTGATTGAAAAGAGTTGTTACCGAACAAATTTGTTGTTCCTTTACTGTTTGGAATACGAAGTTGGTTTAGATTTTGTATAGCGGCTTAATCCTGAGAGTATTCAATTCTGGACAAGGTCCCGTGGTTTTTCTGCATTTGTGATTTCCTCGTTAACAAAATCTTGTTGTGTCTTTTACTTTTCTATTTCCGCAATTATAGTTGTTTTATTATAATTAGAAGTAAAATACACAAACGTTAATTAATATTTACTTGATAGCAATCCTATTGTGTTTGGTTAACTCCGAACCTATTATCAAGTAAACATACTTCGTTGTTGTATTGTCTCAATCCTGTATCCATAGTAAATCACACAAGTTATGTTGTTGTCATATTGTCTCGATCTCGTATCCATATACGATCACAGGAAGTGTGAAAAAATTAGTTGTATTGTCTCGACTCAGTCTATAGACAATCACTTTCGAAGAAAGGACTTATAGGTGGATTTTTTTTAGATTGAGGTATATTTGGGTACCCTCGTCTTTTCAATTGGTATCAGAGCAGGCAAACACGAAAAGATCTAACAATCTGTGTTTGGTGCGATCCAACCTATAAGACATGAGACAAAGTAGAGTTAAGCGAGAGCGAAAACTAAAGAAATACTCAGTTAATGTATCGCAAGAGGTTATTGAACCACTCTCAGAATCTGTTTGTGAGCAATTGCTTACTTACAAAAAGATATTTGAGAAAAATCGGGATGATTTTAAAGCATTAACTATTGAATGTGAAAGGATGTGTCAAAATCACAAAAAAGTTTAGGTAAGATGTTTCTCAACAAATACAGGGTCTTGAGGAAAAAACAAGAGCTCGTATGTCTCAAACCGAATTGTTAAAAAGGGAGCGTGAGGCTGCTCTTAAACAAATTCACTTGTTGGAGGAGAAACTTGTTGAATCTGATGCAAGGATTAACTCTCAACAAAAGAGTTTAGAAGAGAAGGAAAGTGAATATCTCTCACGAGATAAATGCCTTAAGGTTGATTTTACTGGTGCTCTTGATAAAATCAAGATGTTGGAAGAAGAAAATTTGAACCTGAAAAAGTTCAACGATAGCTCAAACAATTTAACCTCAATGTTAGAAGTAAGTAGAAATCATCGTGATACACGAGGATTGGGCTATAAGGGAATATATGCTTCAAATATTAGCGAAGAGGTAAAATTTGTTAAAGTTACTAATTCTTCTCAACCAGAGGCTTCCACTGATGTAAAAGATGCTCATATTTCTTGTAAAGAAGTGAAACCAGTCAAGCCTAAGAATCATATTCAACCAGACTCTTCAAGTGCGGCAACTAAAGAAGCACTTATGCTAATATTAAGAAAGCAACAATGTTGAACAAAAAGAAGAATAATAAGAAGAAGAAGAAGAAGAAGAAGAAGAAGAAGAAGAAAAAAAAAATCGTCAAGCTCCAAAGCAAGTGGATCCGCAAAAAGGTAACATTAAAACTCATACTTCATATGTTACTAAGCATTGTTATTATTGTGGTAATAAAGGGAATGTGGAATGGGGATGCAATATTCGTAAGATAAAAGATATACTTTCTTTTGTATCAAACGAATTGGCTATGATTGCTCCCCAAAGGAACTCAGCTCGATATTGTCCTAAGTTTAGGCAAAAGAATTATTATAATGATAGTTCAAATTTTGCGTATCGCTCGACAAGGTCATCTCATAAAAGACCCGTATATCGAAAGAGAGATAACTTTGTAAATGTAAAGACAAGATCTGATGTTCCAAATTGGAGAAAGGGTGTTTCGCAAAATATTCAAAAGGACAATGATCCTAATGGTATGAAGGAGAAAGATTCTCCTGCGAAACCCAACTCTAAATGGGTCCCGAAGTCCTCTATAGCCAAGAAGGGACCAAAAGTTAGTCACAAGAATGACTCTCAGCTTTTAATTGTTGGTGACAATAGTTACAAGAGTTTTCTTGAAAGACTAAAGAGAGACATCATGTATGAAATCTCTTGTACTAGTGAATGTTGTGATAATGACACTCTTCATCACAAGTCAAAGAAGAAAAACAAGAGATGAAACAAGAGAGAACAAACCAAGCAAGAGGTCAAGAATGATGATTCTGTCTTAGTCACTCGTGACGAACAAGACAAGGATCAATTCAACACAATCTATTTATGTTGAATTGTGCATGCTCACCTTTGTGTTCAATCTTATGAAGGGTGAGCAAGCATGTCAAACTGAGCACATGATATCTCGATTATTATATGACTAATTAACATCTTTAAGGAGATTTATTTTCTTCTATACTCATACTTTCTTTATCTATATTTTAGCTTTTGATAGAAACGGTAATTTTGAGTTTATGATGTTGATATGTACTGATCACATATGTGTAGCTCTTGTTTTTACGGTTAAAACGAGCCAAAAAACACTGAATTCGGACATCGTATGCAAAAGTTATGCCAAAAAGAAAAAAACAGTTTAGTATTGTGATCCTTCACTAGTAACATATGGTAACCGATCCTAGTGAGAGGTGCAATACGAAGGAGTGTAAAACTGTTTTGCCTATAACTTCTTCGTCTGAACTCGGAATGACCTCATTCTTTTTGCGTTGGTTTCGCAATTAAATTCTCTACAAGATTGAGGTAATTGGAATACTAGATTATTTGTTGAATATTTATGGTGTATTGCATTTGGATTTATGTGATGTCTGATTTCGGTTTTCATAACTTTAATATTCGATCTCATATGATGATGTGAACCCTTATGGTTTGGGTGACTTTTTGGTTTAGCAGGATTAAGTTCTATCCCATGTTGGCAGGCTTTATCAAAGGATCATGAGGGGTTCTGATTGAAACAACATGTGAAAAAGTCACAATATGTTGAATCGTTTGGTTTAGCATAAAAGCATATGTTTTTCGGGGTTTCAACTTTTGCATTGCATAAGTTAAAACCGGTTTTCAACCTTTCTCTGGTAAAGGTTGGTTGTTTTTTTCTTTTGTCTTGCAAGAGGATGACAACATAGTGATATTTTGGTATCAATTCTCCCTGGGAAGATGCAAACATTATTGGAGAAGATGATGCAAAATTTGAGGTAACGACTTTGTTAGTTAATCGTTTTCCTGTTTAAGAAAAGCCTGATTTTATTGCATATATTTATTTCTTTTGCTTAACAAAATTTCGGTACAATTGATGTTTTATTCCATTATTTGTGTATGGATGTGTGGGTGATTCAATTGTTTCCGGTTAAAAAAAACTATTGTTATCTTGATTTATTGTTTGGTATCAATCGTTTAGGCTTACAAAATTTCGGTGCAATTGCGGTGCTTTAATGTCTATGTTGTTTCAATTGCTTCCGGTTGAGGTAAATAATTATGCAAGTTTATTTATTTGGTTTGTATGAATTGTATATGGCTTAACAAAAGACAAGGTTTTCGGGATGAATTGTTTAGTCCAATTTGATTCCGGATAAGACAAACTAAGTTAATTCTGATCTTAGTTAGATTTATCAAAGTGGAGGTTTCGGTTATTCAAGTCTAATCGAATGCCTTAACAAGAAATGCTAGTTAATTAACCTAGTACTTGTCTTGTTTAAAAGTGAAAGGTCTAAGTTATATAGGTAATTAGAGCTTGATGAGAAAAATAGAGTTAACTCTGATCTTTATTTTGGTCTTATCGAACAAGCGATTGTACTTGTGCAATCGGTTTAGCAAAGGAACTAAGGTGCTTAGTCTATTTTTGGTTTGCTAAACTATTAGGGAAAATTGCTTCGGACAATTGTTTCCTTGGTAACATATCAAAAGAAAATTACTTTGTAGTTTCGGTTTTGATATTGGTTATCAAAAATGGTGTGTGGAACCTTCGTGCTTAACTCTTATAGGTTGCAAGTCCTTTGAGATTTGTAAGATCCTTTCGGTTTGTCTTTTATTTGCTCGTACATTTGTCATTTTGTGACAAAAAGGGGGAGAAATATATGGAGTAAACAAGTGATATTGATATTGGTTTATATTGATTTGGTATCACTAAGGGAAAGGACATTGGTGCTTAAACATTATATCTATCGAAAGAGTAAAGCATAGGCTAAGGGGGAGTAGCATATCATATTGATAAGGGAATAACAAAGACGTGCAAATTGAAAATCTACCTAGCTTACCTTTATGGGGAGTATTAGGTTTGTTATTATAATGTCAAGAAAGGCATTTATGAATTGAATGTATACAGGTTATTGTGTTGTTGAATTTGGGAATCAAGCGTATGTGTAATGAATTCTTGTAATTTGTTTATCTGTATGATTTAAGAGTTTTGTCACTAAAATTGACAAAGGGGGAGATTGTTAGAGCATAGCTCGGTTGAACCCACCAAGCATTGGTATGTCAAGTTTGGTTGTCATATTTTAGTGAACCAAAACTGATTTAAAGAGTCGCTTGATTATTTATTAGAGTCAACTTCGTATAGTTTAGCTTGAAAGCATTAGGATATGAGACATTACAAGTATTACGTGAAGACTTGAATAATGTGAAGAAGTAAGGAGCTACAACGACGACATCATCCTTCCACTTGAGGTTAGTAATATTTGACTTGAAATGTTTCATTCCCTAACGTATCTTTTAAGTCGTGCATATTGAAAACATAACTGCGAAGCTGTGAATGATTATACTCTGTTAGACATAGTATTAAGGAATACAATACGAAGTATAACGCTTATCTTTTGAACTTCGTATATAAGACATCAACATAATCGTTTGAATGCTATTATGATTATGTATGGGTATGAGGTGAATATTTCGTCCTAGGAAACAATGTTTTACAAAGGAAGTACATTCATGAACTTGTTTTATGAATCGAAAGAGAAATCGCTAGGCTTATTGGTATTTGTTATTCATTGCAAATCTTTTGAATTACCAATATGTGTGTTTAGTATAACCGCTCATGACTTGCTTATGTTCTTGGTAAAACTATTCACAAGGTCTGACTTTTGTATTGGTATGACTTTTATTAGTGAAACCAATCTTAAGTAATCACCTGAGATGGTATGATCGATTTATTATAATTGGTATGACCAACTCTAGTCATTGGGGAACCGATCCTAGTAAGAGGTGCAACCAATCACAAAAGGGGAATTAATCCTTGTAAGAGGTGCAAAAAGTTTCTAGTTATTGGGAACCGATCCTATGAACATGTGCAACATGTTTTTAGTTATAGGGAACCGGTCCTATGGACATGTGCAATAAATACAAGTTAGATAGCATATATATGTGGGAACCGATCCTAGTACCTAGTCAACCAAGTTTTGATAACTAGCGTGACTAATTCTAGTACCCACATGGAGGTAGAACCGAAACTTGTTTTGGTAGAACCGTGAAACCCATGTTTGGAGATTTGATAAGATAATCAATTACATAGTTCTTGGAAGTCTGACCAATTTTAAACTCGTTTTGGAAGTGTGGCAAATTGGTTCCAAGATAGTAAATATGAAAGAGGATTTACTAAGTAAAGATGTCGACATACTTTGAACATGTGCAGTACGCTTATCTTTTATTGTTCAAAGATATTCCTAAATAGCTAAAGGAGAATCCCTGATCGAAATAAATAGAGAATCTTTTAATTAAGGTTTTTAGTTTTATATGCTTTTAATTTCATTTCCAGCAATTAAAATGCATATTTGTAGAAAATAAAAATTCGTAATGTGCATTTACTAATTGGAGATTTTCTAATGAGATTTCGGTCAATATTTGGACAAAGCATTTCCAGGAATTATGGAAACCGAATTTGGAAATATATTGCATATCTTGAGAATATTTACGGTTTTGGAAATTCCTTGGTTTTAGAGCATTGCTCGGTCGAACTCGCAACCGTTGTTATCTCAAGCTTGTTTGTCAAATTTAGTTGTCAAAACTATATGTCTTGATTTCTAGTCTACTTATAGTTAAAGTCTCGGACTAGGATAGTTAAGTGTAGTTGACCTCCAGACTCCACCGCGATCATCATATGAATACGAAGAACTACTCAAGGAACCAGTGGAACTTCATCGACTAAAAGGTATGTGGAGACTTGAACTTATATATCTCTCAAAAGTATATCTACTCTATCTCCTACTCTTGAGACAAAAGTCGTATAAGTATATAGGTTTCAATTATACACATTTGCTATTTCGAGCCAAGTTTAACTCACCTATCTATTTCTCGAAATATGTGTTGGTAAGCTTTCGCTTTAGCCAAGCTCATCTTTACTCGTGACGAAAGTCATGTTGACATTTCAATATCTTGAAAATCGCTTTGATGAAAAATAGTTTGTGAATAACAACTACTCCGTCTGTCCCACTATTAAGTGACCTAGTTTAAGTTTGCATAATTTTTAAGGCAAGTAAGGGAAAAGAGTATTTTTTAAGCATATTTTACAAGTATACCCTTATGGATAATAATTAGTGAAATTTTGAAATGATTTATCTCTCAAACTACACCACGGATGTTCGCAAACTACACTTCGTAACGAATATAAACATGCCTATCAAATTATGCATATTTCTTATATTTCTTATAATCAATTAAAAGGACAATTTTAGAAATATTCCTTGTTTAGTGATATAGGTCACTTAATAGTGGGACGGAGGGAGTATATAACATCCTCTAAGAATGTTTCAATGATTGAAGTGTAGAGTTGAGATTATGTAACCATCTTTGAATATAAGCATATATAGTGTGTTCGCACATTAGTGTATAAATCCATGAACCGGGAACCAAGTGTATGCATATGTGTGTGTACGAAATTGGTGAAGGAGACAGGTTAAGTATGCGTACCCGTACGCATACTGGCGGAAGTTGACGTCCGTGAATATCTACTGAGTTTGGGAATTAACAAACTCTTAACAGTCACCTTAAGTATGCGTACCCGTACGCATACTGGCGGAAGTTTTCTACCCGAGAATTTCTGCTGAGGTTGGAAACCAAAACCAACTCAAATCGGGTTGCTTAGGTACGCATACCCGTACGCATACTTAAGCTAGTTACTTTATCAAATCGGTCAGTTCATGAACTTAAACATTTAAATTATAAGGAATGCAATCTTTGCAAACCGTGGCTATAATGTTCATGAATCGATTCAAGTGAATCAAACCGATTTTGTTTCAATTGTGTCTTCCAAAAGATCTAAGAAATTGAACAACTCTTTAACTAGTTCATTTGAGTCATTTGAACTAGTTGCGCTAAAGAAGAATATGGATGATATGAAAGTGCTCATATGACTAAACATTTAGTTAACTGTTGTGAACCAACTAAGTGTACACGTTTAGGCACGGTTACTCAAACCTTAATGAAATACATTTCATTTATGTATAAAAAGCTAAGATTCGATCTAACAGTTGAAAGATATTAGCTTGAATCTAATCAGGTTTTCATCTAACGGTGGATATTGAATGCTTTGTTACTAAGCTAACATTGATTGCAAACCTTGATTTGAAAACTATATAAAGGAGAACTCTAGCAACTGGGAAAACTAATCCCCACACCTCTTGTGTGATACTAGTTGTGTTACCTATAGTCGATTCTCCTTTAACCTTAGATTCTTCTCGAGACCCTGTAGGTTAACGACTGAAAGACTTCATTGGGATTGTGAAGCCAGACCGAACTACTTTTCTTGTAGTTGTGTGATGCAATCTTGTTGTATCTATCGTACAAGTACAATCGTAAGATTGGCTTGAGATTGATATCTCCAATAGGCAAGATAGAAAAGAAGTCACAAACATCTTCGTCTCATCGTTTGTGATTCCACAATATCTTGTTTCGCTAGTCGATTAAAATTATTGTGAGGTGATTGATATTTATAGGTTGTTCTTCGGGAATATAAGTCTGGTATATCAATTGGTTCCTATTCACCTCGATTTATCAAAAGACGAAACAAAACTCGTAGGTATTTCAATGGGAGACAGATTTATCTATTATCGTAGACTTTTCTGTGTGATACAGATTTGTTTATTAAAGTCTCCGACTTTGGGTCGTAACAACTCTTAGTTGTGGGTGAGATCAGCTAAGGGAATCAAGTGCGTAATATCCTGCTAGGATCAGAGACGTAAGGAGCGCAACTGTACCTTGGATCAGTGTGAGATTGATTGGGGTTCAACTACAGTTCAGGCCGAAGTTAGTTTGTAGTATGCTAGTGTCTGTAGCAGCTTAATACAGTGTGAGTTCAATCTGGACTAGGTCCCAGGGTTTTTCTGCATTTGCGGTTTCCTCGTTAACAAAACTTCTGGTGTCTGTCTAATTTCTTTTCCGCATTATATTTTGCTATATAATAGAAATATCACAGGTTGTGCATTGAATCAATCAATTGGGAAATCCGACCTTTGGTTGTTGATTGAAATTGATTGATCCTTGAACATTGGTCTTTGGTACCGTTCAAGTTAATTTCTCTCGTATTCAATTAGACTCGCAGTTTTCTATTTGCTTGAGTAAGTATTGAATCGAGAAAATGAGATATAACTCTTTGATATATCTTTCTTAAGATTGAGTCTAACTGTCTAGTTGATTCTCTTGAAAGTATATTGGAGTTAGTCCATACAGATTGCTAATCGAAATATTGGGTGAGGTTGTTAGACTCCCGTTTTTTCAATTGGTATCAGAGCAGGCAAACACGTTTAAGACCTTAAAAGTTTGTGTTTGTAAGCTATCTGACTTTATGGACGGCAATACTATCTCTGATAAACGCGTCACCAGAAATAAAAATTTTGTTTCTAATATATCTATCAAATAGAAAGATCCTTCAATCTCAGATAGAGATGAACATGGTGTTCAAACGAAACAGAAAAACACTGACATGCGTTATCCCGATGAGTCTGACTCTGTTGTTCAAGAGAAAAAAACTAAAGAGAGTAAACTGGTTCTAAATCTTGTTAGAATCCAAGCTGATAGATTCAAACGGTTGAAAAACCATGTCAATATTCTTCTCGGTGTAGTAAGAGATTGTGGCTCCAGTGAAAAAGCTTCTTATAAGGAAAACTCTGAAGTTCGATCAACTCGTATCTTACTTAATGCAAACCTTAAAAAGGATGCTTTGGAAATTGAACATCTCTTGAGTAAACTCTCCATTCAAGGATGTTCAGAAAAGTCTGCTATATCATCTACTTCTGTCCCAACTGAAAGAGCTCCAGCTTCAGAAGTAATTTCAGAATCTCTTCCGACTCTTAATGATGTGCAGGGCATTTACACATCAGATGGAAGAAAGAGATCTCCAAACGATAAATTTAGGTTTGCATCCTCTAATCACTCTTGTGATCAGAAAGTGTGTCTATTTTGTGATTCAAAAGAGCATGTAGTGCAAAAGAGAAACTCCAGGTTGAAAAACAAGTCTGTTGTTCGACTTCAACACACCTTAAATTCTCAAAAGTGTAACTGACATTCGTATGTGTAAACCAATTGGTTTCAGTACACACCCTATGTTCCTCACCGGGAAAGTCAGTTCAATGAGTTCCTCAAATGCTCAGCATAATAGACCTCTTAACAAATATCGTTCAAGAAAAGTTCAAGGATTCTCTTCTTTCAAAAAGGGAGATAATGTTGTTCATGATGTGAATAAAGTATCAAGTGAAGGGAGCAAAAATGAAAAGATGGATGACAATCTGAAATTGATAATTGAAGGACATAAAGAGATCATCAACAGGCTGTCAATTCCCTCTAGGCAATACTCTTCAGGTAAGAATCCTTGCTATGCGCCGTATTATGATGATAGTAATACGGAAAGTCAAACCGACCGCCGGTCTGTCGAGTCAATTCGGTCAGAGTTAAGCCAGGTCAATGTGTGAGTCACTGAGTCAAGTTAAAGTCAGATGAGCTGACTAGGCTAACTGGTATGAGTTGCCATGGCCTAAGCCAGTTGCTCAGGCTATACTTCAGTGTTGCACCATCATTGTGCATTATAGCTTCTTCCCTGCTCCAGCTGCAACTTCTCTTGCAATTCCAACATACCATCTCAAGCCATCCAACCCTCGCTTCTGCAACATAAACATTGTGCCAACATCCCACAGCATCAGTTGCACTAATATCACTGACACTTTCCATATCCATTTCAATTTCTAATCCAAATGTTGTAGCTTCATGCCAGACCATCTCAGTTCCGCACTTCGGTTAAATCTCTGGCCAATCACCATCCCATGACCTGCAATTCCACCAGCAGCATCATTTCTTCTGGGTTCTTCTCCGTCTTGACTGCAACTTCTAGTTTTGCATCACCAGGTCCACTTCTTCTCTGCAGCGCCGTCTATTCTACCAACCAATTGTAGCAGCTTCATAACCTATCCTTGCAACTCCTGCTAAGCCAACAACAACATCACAGTTCCATTTATTCATTTCAGCTCAGTCGCAGCTGCACTACCTGTGTACATCATGCAACCTGAACTTCAGCATCAGTTCACTTAGCAGGTACCACCATTTATCACCTGCTGCAATTCAGCCTCATGCACCATTCCCATTGTAAACAACAAATCAGTTTATTCTCCATTTGAACTGCAGATTTCAATCACTCTTATCATTTCAGTTCCCTGCAACCACCAACAAACTTCCACCTGCAAACTCAGCCCTGAAATTTCATTGTCTTCCCTGCAGCTACATCAACAAACTTCTCATACACACAATCTCCCTGAGTTTCTCTGCCTGCCTCCAACTCATACAAACAATATCAAGCAACAATAACTATCTTCAGAGCCATGTAACCACCATTATCACCAGTACCATCTGAGCTGCAAAAACTAACTCCAATTGCAACTCAAACACCATCCAGTTGCAGCACCACACAGATTCTTACAACAACATCTCTACCCCATTACTCACTTCACAGCTCAACCACCATTTGTAGATCCCTCTTCAGTTTCATTACCATCTGCATCTGACCTTCACCAATGGCACCAGGTCTAAATCCTCAACATCAGTTTCTTCCTTTCCCCCATTTCTGCAACAATCCTTAACACAGATTCGAACCAATTCACTGCCAACTTCCTCTTCGAGTCAAACCCAAATTTCAGTTAATTCTCAGCTTCAGATCCATGTCCTTCTTAATCTGCAGAAACCCATGTAATGATCCTTCTTCGTCTCTCGATTTGCAGCTCAGAGAACCCTAATTTCTCAATTTTTGTTCTTGCTTCTTCACCCATCAAACCCATCTCAGATCTCAAATCAAACCTATTTCTTCATCCGTTCTTACCCAAATCAACAGTGCAACCCATTTCAGTAGAAATCAAGCCTTCGTGATCTTCTCATGTCTAACTCCCTTTTTAACATAGTTAAATCTGCTCTCTCTCTCTCTCTCCAGTGCCATGAACAGCCGCAACCATTCTCTCTTCTATCGGTTTCACGTAACGAAGGTAATGATGAGAAAAATTATCTTATCTGAATTTTAGGGTATGTGTAGGAAAGGGAATAGCTATACCCAGCTAAGTGAAGAAGATATGGGACATCCAGAATGACTCTAGGCACCCCAAAATAGATACAGGCCACCAAAGTCATATATGACTTGTCAGTTTCGCAGAACTGACAAGCTACTTCCTTTCTCTACTCAATTGTCACTTTCGAATAATTAACAGTTCATTCGTCACATCCTTCTCGCGCACCTTAGCCCGCTCCAAGTATGGCTTGCTTGTGAATTGATGTGTTTGCCTTTTTCGCTGCAATTGAGTACTTTCTTCTTCTTTCGCTCCAAAAGACTCAAAAGTACCTAATAACTCAAATTCAAACATAAAATACATAATTTACAAGAAAATTCGCAAAGAAAGCATAAATACTATACATAAAGTAGGTGTTTACAACACTTATCAAATTCCCCCACACTTAGACTTTGCTAGTCCTCGAGCAAATCAAACAAAACTTATTCTAAGAGATACATACAACTCCATCTCATGAGGGTTTACTAGAAATATACCCACAAAACCTACTTTTCAAACTTACTAGTTCTCCGTAATGATAGTATCCAACGCGCTAAGAAGACACAGAAATTATGCACACTAGTCATAAGAAGTTAGACACATAAATGAACACAATCTCATCCTTAAAAGTTGAGAGAGAAATAATCATCCCTTCTCGAAAGAAATTCGGGTTCGGAGTGATCGAAAGTCTCGACTCTGCCTCACAAGAAAGGGTTTTATGATATATCTCTCAATAATAAATAGCTTTTTATGTGTCACACATGTGTCGAGGTAGGAATGAAGAGAGAATCCTGCGACTAGAGCTGTCAACGGGGCAAGCTAAGGTCAACCCGGCCCTAGCTTGAAAAGCCATGGACGGGTTAGGGTCAACCCTAGCCCTAGTACTGTTCATGTACAAGCCCAAAACCCCAACCCAAGCCCTAGACGGGTTGGCTCTGACGGGTTGCAGGTTAGCTTGTCAAATGGGGTGGCTGAAACGTAAAATCACTTAAACGTATAAAAAACTCAGTGGGCAGAGGGATTCGAACTCATCCCATCTTGGTTCATATCTTAAAACTATAGCCACTCTTCCATTTCGTGGTTGTTGATTACTTTTGCTTGTTATCTTATATATAATGATATATTTATGTTGGTCAATGTTTTCCAAAACGCTAAGAAAACACCCACTACTCCGTAGCCCTAAATCAAATGAAATTTGGATTGTATTAAATCATTTAAGGAATACATGAACTTTGATTTCTAGAAAAAAAAAAACTAAAATCATCCTAAAATTCCTAAATTAGTAACTTAAAATTCCTAAATTAGTAACTCACACGAAATTGACGGGTTGGCGGGTAACCCGCGGGTTGACCCTAGCCCGACTTTTTTTTACTAGGTCTAGGTATGACAACCCTAACCCGGATTGTTTAGACAACGGGTCAAGCCGATACGGGTTGAAACAAGCCAAGCTAGGTCCAACCCGCAAGCCGGGTTAGAAATTGACAGCTCTACCTGCGACACGTTGAATGGTAGGAAGGCAAAAACCCTCCGAATTGTTTTGAAAACCCACATCTTTTATTCATTTTTGAAAACCCTTTTTTTCTGACGATATCTAAGAACGGAAATCAACCACTTAACGAAGGTGGGAATATGCTTATGTACCTCGTTATCCGTCCGGCTTGCAGTTAGCACCATTCTCACAGCATCCATAGAAACGTCTTCGGTCTTCAAATCCTTGTCTTCATCTTCGTCTTCGGTCTTCAACTCTTGATGATAACTCTTGAACTTCGTAGAATCTTGACAATGTGATTCTTTCCTCTAAGTCCTTGTTGCTTGAATCTTCATTACGGATATTTCTTCTTCCATTGGCTTTATTGAATAAATACAAAACCAAAAACGAACTAAACAAACCAAAATATGATGCAATGATTTTTTTTTAATGCAAGATAAAGTAAATACAAAATGAAACAAAACAAAACTAATAATGTACCTAACAAAATAAAATACAAAAAAAGATAAAATAACAATGCAAGTACAAAGGCCATGGTGTAAGTACTTTACTGCTCAATTCTTCACAACTTGTATGTTTCAATATCACAAACTTCTTGAATTCTCATCTTGATAATCTTCATTCTTGTACAATAGTCTTCAACTTGTAAAAATTCTGCTCCTTGTCTTGTTGCTATACTTAAATCTGAAATCTGCTCATTTCTGTACCGTTGCTTGTAAACTTAAAACATCTTCAACTTTCCTTCGAATTTGTGATGCTCCTCTTGTTGATGATGATGGTGTTTCTATGGACCTGTTGGTGTAGAGAGAGATAAAGTGGATGGTGCTAACTGCGAACAAGATTACAAGTGGTATGTAAGTTAGCAATTCGATGTCACCATTCATGATTGATAAAATAACAATCAAGAGATCAAATAGTGCTTCTATTGGTGGGAGGTTTGGTAGCTCACCATTCTACCCGGAGTTTACGTACGGTGACACACACTCTAAAAGCACAATTAAAAATGAAGGTCGGTGCCTTTCATGATGTAACATGGGTAGTCTCCACTATAGGGGATCACAAATCTAATACCGAATTCAGTCTGTACCTCATTTGCCACTGGGATGGTTAAATACAACTTTAACTCTCATACAAGTAAGAAACCCGATCATGTTCTCTGTCATCTCTAAGTTCAGTCACTCTTATGAGAATCTCGATGTAATCTTAGCGACATGTATACTCTGTGACTCTAAACTAACCGCAAGTTGGAGTTTTCTTATTCACTATTTTACACAAAAGTCGAAAAAAATTGAAAATTTTACAATGCAAATGCTTAACCACTCCCCGACACTTAAACTTTTACATTGTCCTCAATGTAAATTGAGTCATCCAAAGTAAGTCAAGGTGGGAAATTCTAACATGATAATGACAAGAAATCAGAACAAATAAATGCAAAACAAGACAAGAAAAACTAAAAACAAAACAAGAAATAAATAAATACAAGACAAGAAATACTTATCATATGGGTTGCCTCCCATTTAGCGCTTGGTTTAAAGTCGTCAGCCCGACTATCTCCTTGCTTTCTATGCCTCCTCCAGAGGGAGTGCATCCACAAAAAAAGCACTTTCTGCCCAATGCAAAATTGTTTCCTAAAAATCATGTTATCATGAAATGCTTTCGTCTTTTCCTTGTAAATGCGCGAGCTTTCAAATGCATCATTTCGAAGCTCCTCTAACTCTTGGAGTTGTAACTTCCTTTGCTTTCCAGCCCCATCCATCTCCATATTGCATTGCTTAATATCCCAAAACGCCTTATGCTCAATTTCAACGGGTAAGTGACAAGGTTTACCATACACAAGCCTAAAGGGAGACATCCCGATAGGTGTCTTTTATGCGGTTCTATAAGCCCACAAAGCATCATTAAGTCGCATGCTCCAATCTTTCCTTGTTGGATTCACCGTCTTTTCTAGAATGGGTTTCACCTCCCGGTTTGAAACCTCGGCTTGTCCATTTGTTTGGGGATGATAAGGTGTTGACACATTGTACTTCTTCAACAAGGTTTGTAAGATCCTGCTTTTGAAGTGAGAACCCCCATCGCTAATTATGGCTCTTGGAATTCCAAACCTTGCAAGATATTATCTTGCACAAAATCTGAAACCACTTTAGAATCATTAGTCGGGGTGGCCTTAGCTTCCACCCATTTCGAGACATAATCAACAACAAGTAAGATATAAAAATTCCCATGAGAGTTGACAAAAGGACCTATAAAATCAATACCCCATACATCAAAAACTTCAATAAATTGAATAAAAGTTTGTGGCATTTGATTTCGGGCACCTAGATTGCATGTCCTTTGGCACCTATCACAAGTTTTACAAAATGTATATGCATCTTTAAACAAGGTTGGCCAATAGAAACCGCTTTCAAGTGTTAAGCCTCGGTTTCGCTTCTTTCTTCATTAGCAAATACCTAAGTGTTGCATGATCAGAAAAGACAACAACTTTTGTACCAATTAGATAAGAGCGAAACTTTTTCAAAGCAAAAACAATAGCTAACAACTCTTTTTCAGTGGTTGTGTAGTTTTGTTGGGCCTCATTTAACGTTATAGAAGCATAATAAATAGCATGAGGTATCTTCCCCACGCGTTGCCCAAGCACCGCACCAACCGCATAGTCACTTGCATCACACATGAGCTCAAAAGGCTTGCTCCAATCCGGTGGTTTAATGATAGGGGCTGAAATAAAAAGTTCTTTCAAACGATTGAATGCCGCCATACACTTTTCATCAAAGTTAAAAACCACATATTTTTGCAATAAGTTGCAAAGTGGTGATGCTATCTTGGAAAAATCCTTGATAAATCTACGATAAAAACCTGCATGACCAAGAAAAGAGCGTATCTCCCTCACCGTAGTGGGAGGGGTTAAAGCACGAATAAGGTCTATTTTAGATTTATCGACTTCCAAGCCTTTAGAAGATATTATATGGCCTAAAACTATGCCATGAGTTACCATGAAATGGCACTTCTCCCAATTTAGCACAAGATTTGTTTCAACACATCGTTCAAGGATTAGTGACAAGTTGTGCAAACAAAGGTCAAATGAATCACCAAAGACACTAAAGTCATCCATAAACACTTCGATTATGTTTTCAACATATTCTGAGAAAATACTTACCATACACCTTTGAAAGGTAGCTGGAGCATTGCATAAGCCAAAAGGCATCCTTCTATAAGCAAAAGTACCGAAAGGACAAGTGAAAGTAGTTTTCTCTTGATCCTCCGGTGCTATCACAATCTGATTGTAACCTGAATAGCCATTAAGGAAGCAATAGTAAGAGTGTCCAGCTAAACGTTCAAGCATTTGATCAATAAAAGGCAATGGAAAATGATCCTTCCTAATGGTGGCATTCAATTTCCTGTAATCAATACAAACCCTCCAACCGGTTTGCACACGAGTTGGGACAAGTTCGTTCTTATCATTCTCCACCACTGTCACACCTGATTTCTTTGGTACTACTTGTATCGGGCTCACCCACTTGCTATCGGATATGGGGTAGATAACACCCACGTCCAAAAGCTTGAGTATCTCCTTTTTCACAACTTCCATCATGGGAGGGTTCAAACAACGTTGTGCTTCCCTTGTAGGCTTTGCATCGTCCTCCAAACGGATTTTGTGCATACACACGGCAGGGCTTATACCCTTGATGTCGGAAATTGTCCATCCTATGGCCGTATTGTACTTCCTTAGCACCCTTAGAAGTTTTTGCTCATGTAATTCACTAAGCTTGTTAGAAACAATCACAGGTAAGTCTTCCTTGTCACCCAAGTACAAGTACTTTAGGTAATCGGGAAGAGGTTTCAATTCTAATTTTGGAGATTTAACAATGGAAGGTACAAGCTTTTCATCACTACATGGTAAAGAAATGAAAGAGATATTATGAGTTTCCGGACATCCTTGTAGTGAATTAAGATCACCAAGGGCTTCCTTGACTTCATTACCACACTCTACACCATTATCCATGGATGTAGTTAAAACGGTTTCCAAAGCATCATCACCATTCAATGCAAATATTTGTTGTGCCAATGTATCCATAACATCAATGGAGAAACAAGAGTGGACATCACTAGGATATCTCATCGTCTCGAAAATGTTGAAACGTATTGTTTCTCCATCAAACTCCATAGTTAGCGTTCCCTTGTCCACATCAATAATGGTTTTCGCCGTTTTCATGAAGGGACGCCCAAGTAGCAATGGAAGAGACGAATCTGGTGAACCTTCATTCATCTCTAACACGCAAAAATCAGCTGAAAATACTAATTGATTAACCTACACAAGAACATCCTCAACAATACCCATTGGGTAAACATTAGAACGATTGGCTAATTGCAATACAATTCCAGCCTTTTTAAGAGGACCCGACTGAAGTGAATTGTACATAGATGCATGCATAACATTAACGGATGCACCTAAATCCTACATAGCTTTGTTAAATGTGGTGTTACCAATTGTGACTGGAATGTCAAAGCTACCGGGATCCTTACATTTCAGTGGGAGTTTGTGTTGTAAGATTGCTGAAGCATTCTCCCCCACAGTTAGCACTTCATTACCTTTGAGCCTTTGCTTATTGGTACACAAGTCCTTCAACACTTTCGCATACTTGGGAACTTGCTTGATAGCATCAATGAGTGGTATGTTCACATGAATCTTCTTTAGAACGTCTAAAATCTCCTTTTCTAGTTCCGCCTTCTTAGAACTTGCAAATCTGCGAGGAAAAGGTAAAGGAGGAACATAAGTAGAAACCGGAGTTTTAGAGTTAGGAATAAGTACCTCAGAAGTTTGGGGAGAATCATCACTCTTCTCCTCCAAAACAGGTTCCTTTGGTGTTTCCACCTTGCCCGAATCAGTAACTTCGGGTTGCACAAGTTGTGTACCACTTCTCAACGTAATAGCATTGACGGCCTATTTTGGGTTAATAGGTTGAGAAGGGAGTTTCCCACTATTTTGTGCCTTCAATTTGTTTATATCAACCGCCATGGAGCCCATTTGTGTCTGCAACTCCTTGATAGCACTCTTAGTTTCTTGCTGACTTTCTTTAAACATGGTAGAAATGTCTTGCATAAACGTTTGAAGCTTTGCATCGATATCGGAACCTTGATTTTGCATCGATTGTTGTGGTTGCTGAAATAGTTGTTGTTGCGGCTGGAATTGTTGTTGTTGTGGTTGAAATCCACCCGAACGGTTGAATGTAGGTTGTTGAACCGCGCCTTGTTTGTTTGCATAGCTAAAGTTGGGGTGATCTCTCCATCCCGGATTGTAAGTGTTGGAGTAGGGATCATACCGTCTTTGTTGATTTGGAAAGACCGCACTAGCTTGCTCCAACTCTTCACCATATGAAGGTAAAATAACCGCAGCCATCTTTTGCATCATTTGCTCCATGTTATCCATCCTTTGATCACGGTGTGATGATGACTCCGTAACTTCATGCCCTCGCCTAACCATTGGTTCACCTCTTGTGTAGAATTGTTGCGAGTTCGCAGCCATACTTTCAATCAACTCGGTAGCTTGGGCCACCGTCTTGTTCACTAGATCTCCACCACCCGCTGCATCAAGAAGATATCTATCACTTGGTTGGAGACCTTCGTAGAAGTATTGTATTATCATAGCGTCACTGAATTGGTGGTGTGGACAGCTTGCCACCAATCTCTTGTATCGCTCCCAACATTGATACAAACATTCTCCTACGTGTTGATTTATCCCACAAATGTCTTTGCGAATTTGAGTAGCCTTTGACGCAGGAAAATACCTCTCTAGAAAGAGTTTCTTCAACCCGTTTCATGTAGTGACACTTTCAGATGGTAAATAATACAACCACTCCTTAGCATTGTCCGCCAAAGAAATGGAAAAGCTTTCCACATTTCTCCATCCGCATTAGTCTCCGGTGGAAGCATAGCCATGATAACGTTGTGGAAATCCATGAGATGCTTGTTTGGATCTTCATTCGCCATGCCATGAAACTTCGGTAACTCTCTAATCAACCCCGGCTTGATCTCGAAGGTTGTCTCAATACACCACCGTTGTGCATCAAGCCTATGAGAAGCCAAGTCCTTGAGTGTACGATTTGCATCACCTATTGCTGCTTCTTCTTCTTCTTCTTCTTCTTCTTCAACTAGTGGTTCTTCTACAAATGGAACCTCTTGTTCATCTTCTAGTTGTAATTCTTCTTCCACTTCTAACTCTTGTTCTTCCGTCGTGTCTTGACTTGGTTGGAGTATGGTGCCTCTTCGAGTAGCTATCCCGCACCTTGGATAGTTCCAATCTTTAGAAGTCAGGGATTAGGTACCTGAAAACAATTCTCGCAAACAAGTGAGAAACAAGACAAGAAAACAAAAAACAAATATGAAAGCAGAAATGATGATAAGAAACTAAAAACTTAATAACAAGCCGTATGCCTCCCTGGCAGCGGCGCCAAAATTTGATCGTTGTCGTATGCGTCAAAAATAATCCACTTTCTCACTCAACTAAATTCAAATGAAGTATGTGGTAAGAAAGAGTTCGTTCCCACAGAAAGACTTTTATTGTTATAAAATTTCAGTTTCTTAGTAACCAATGGGGGATTTTTGTTTTTATCTAAGCAATAAAATAAATTGAAAGCAATAAAATAACTTGAATAATCAATAAGGAGAAGACATTGGTCACGGGATAGTATCATTCACAAACATGTATTTTCATCAATGACTAGAATTGATATTTTAATCTCTTATTTATTAAAAGTCCTAGGAAATCTTGATCGCAAGAGTATCCCGTTTATTTCCCGATTTTATCACAAACAACATTAAAAGATGCTATTGTGAAATCTACCTAGAAAGCAACCTAAAGTGTAAAAGCACAATTAAGTTTAACTCCCTAAGAGCAATAAGTTCTATGAAATAATACTAATCAATGCAAACAAACGTGTAAAAGCACTAATTCGTTTTAACAAAGGTTATGATTCATATGTGACTAGTAGGATATATCACTACAAGCACTACTCACATTTATGCTACTTGTAATCAGGAATTTATCACTTTTTCGTATAATAAAACCTAATCTAGCAAAAGATATGAAAACCAATCTAATTGATTCCGGACTCAATCAAACTAGCACCCAAATCATGCAACAATATTAACAATGAAACATAAACAATAAAGTTGAGACAAAACTAATCCATTGATTTAAATATCATGCTTGAGAAATCAACTTTTATCGCATAACCAATAATAGTATTTAGCTACTCATAGCTTTTGAGTTCATCATAATCATAAAATAATGAAATGAAAAATATGCGAAAAGCAAACCCTACTAGAATCGGCACTCTCCTCCAAACTCAAAGTAGAATATACGTGATCCTCCAAGTTGTAGAAGACTTTTTCTTTTGTAGCTTTTCTCCAACTTCTAAAATTAGGTTCAATTTCCAAAGTCCAACACAAAGATGTCCACCAAGCCCATATGTGAGGAATACCCATGTGAAAATATGTCCCAAAAGTGTGTCGCCGGAAACTTGTACAATGGTCGGAACTTTGCCGGAAAAGTAACCGGAAACTATCTCAGGTGACTGGAAAGTCAAACCGACCACCGGTCTGTCGAGTCAACTCGGTCAGAGTTAAGCCAGGTCAGTGTGTGAGTCACTGAGTCAAGTTAAAGTCAGACGAGCTGACTAGGCTAACTGGTCTGAGTTGCCATGGTCTAAGCCAGTTGCTCAGGCTATACTTCAGTGTTGCACCATCATTGTGCATTATAGCTTCTTCCCTGCTCCAGCTGCAACTTCTCTTGCAATTCCAACATACCAGCTCAAGCCATCCAACCTTCACTTCTGCAACATAAACATTGCAGCAACATCCCACAGCATCAGTTGCACTAATATCACTGACACTTTCCATATCCATTTCAATTTCTAATCCAAATGTTCTAGCTTCATGCCAGACCAGCTCAGTTCCGCACTTCGGTTAAATCTCTGGCCAATCACCAGCCCATGACCTGCAATTCCACTAGCAGCATCATTTCTTCTGGGTTCTTCTCCGTCTTGACTACAACTTCTAGTTTTGCATCACCAGGTCCACTTCTTCTCTGCAAGGCCGTCTATTCTACCAACCAATTGTAGCAGCTTCATAACCTATCCTTGCAACTCCTGCTAAGCCAACAACAACAGCACAGTTCCATTTATTCATTTCAGCTCAGTCGCAGCTGCACTACCTGCAATTGCCTGTGTACATCATGCAACCTGAACTTCAGCATCAGTTCACTTAGCAGGTACCACCATTTATCACCTGCTGCAATTCAGCCTCATGCACCATTCCCATTGTAAACAAAAAATCAGTTTATTCTCCATTTGAACTGCAGATTTCAATCACTCTTATCATTTCAGTTCCCTGCAACCACCAACAAACTTCCACCTGCAAACTCAACCCTGAAATTTCATTGACTTCCCTGCAGCTACATCAACAAACTTCTCATACACACAATCTCCCTGAGTTTCTCTGCCTGCCTCCATCTCATACAAACAATATCAAGCAACAATAACTATCTTCAGAGCCATGTAACCACCATTATCACCAGTACCATCTGAGCTGCAAAAACTCAAACACCATCCAGTTGCAGCACCACACAGATTCTTACAACAACATCTCTACCCCATTACTCACTTCACAGCTCAACCACCATTTGTAGCTCCCTCTTCAGTTTCATTACCATCTGCATCTGACCTTCACCAATGGCACCAGGTCTAAATCCTCAGCATCAGTTTCTTCCTTTCCCCCATTTCTGCAACAATCCTTAACACAGATTCGAACCAATTCACTGTCAACTTCCTCTTCGAGTCAAACCCAAATTTCAGTTAATTCTCAGCTTCAGATCCATGTCCTTCTTAATCTGCAGAAACCCATGTAATGATCCTTCTTCGTCTCTCGATTTGCACTCAGAGAACCCTAATTTCTCAATTTTTGTTCTTGCTTCTTCACCCATCAAACCCATCTCAGATCTCAAATCAAACCTATTTCTTCATCTGTTCTTACCCAAGTCAACAGTGCAACCCATTTCAGTAGAAATCAAGCCTTCATGATCTTCTCAGTGTCTAACTCCCTTTTTAACATAGTTAAATCTGCTCTCTCTCTCTCTCTCTCAAGTGCCATGAACAGCCGCAGCCATTCTCTCTTCTATGGGTTTCACGTAACGAAGGTAATGATGAGAAGAATTATCTTATCTGAATTTTAGGGTATGTGTAGGAAAGGGAATAGCTATACCCAGCCAAGTGAAGAAGATATGAGACATCCAGAATGACTCTAGGTACCCCGAAATAAATACAGGCCATCAAAGTAGGGGTGTAAATAATACCCGAAAATACTCGGCCTGCCTGTATCCGCCCGAGCCCGCCTGTACCCGAAGTAGCCCAAAGCCTGTTATGGCCCGTCATGGACCACCCGGCCCGGCCTGGATTAAATTATTGGGCGGTCTCGGGCTTTGCGATTAATTATGATGCCCGGCCTGATACCCGGCCTGGTGCCCGGCCTGAAAGCCTTCTATGTGCCATTAATCATTTAATATCCTCTTAAAAAGACTTAAAAGTTACAATTTTATAATTGTCAATTTTGTGTCAAGAAAAATAAAATATATAATTGTTTTTACTTATAATTAACCTTTTCAAAACATTAATGGTAATATATTTTCTTATTAGAAAGTTTATTGTACTCTAATTAATTATTTAGTATAGGCTAAAATTAAAAATTTGTCAGTGTAATTTAAATATAAAATAATACTATCACTTACGATATGCGATGTTGGAAAGGAAAGGATATTGTATTTAATACCGTTCATTTGAAAATTTAAACTTAAAAAAAAAAAATAGTGGCTTGTCCGGCCCGATCTGGCCTGCCCGTATAAAAAGCGGGCTTTGGGCGGTCTTTGGGTAGCAAATTATCTACTTGTGCCCGGCCTGTCCGGCCTGAATTTGTTTACGGGCTCACAAATATTAAGCATGGCCTGCCCGACCTGTCTTGGTTTTTGGGTCGGGCGGCCTGGCCTGCCCGGCCTGTCTTGGTTTTTGGGTCGGGCGGCCCGGCCTGCCCGAATTTACACCCCTACATCAAAGTCATATATGACTTGTCAGTTTCGCAGAACTGACAAGCTACTTCCTTTCTCTACTCAATTGTCACTTTCGAAAAATTGACAGTTCATTCTTCACATCCTTCTCGCGCACCTTAGCCCGCTCCAAGTATGGCTCGCCTGTGAATTGATGTATTTATCTTTTTCGCTGCAATTGAGTACTTTCTTCTTCTTTCTCTCCAAAAGACTCAAAAGTACCTAATAACTCAAATTCAAACATAAAATACATAATTTACAAAAAAACTCGCAAAGAAAGCATAAATACTAGACATAAAAGTAGGTGTTTACAACACCTATCATCGTGCAGAATGCATGTGTAACTGTCACGAATCAATTTTGGAAACCCTAAAAATACCTACCCTTAGAAACCTTTAAATACCAAACCTATTGAGTCATGTAAGTCACGTACGCATACTCTAGGTTATTTTGTGGATTGTCAAGAATGTCTTCTTCTTCATCTCGCTATGGTGATTTTGCAAGAGGATTTCTTGAGAAAGGTATTAGTTTCGAATCAAAAGGGAGGAAGAAAAGAACGCTTGTAGAAGATGCTGCTCCTAATGCCTCATGCTACTATGCCTACTCACATCAGGATGTTGAGAATGAGGATATGGTTTCTGCTGAAGTGGTTCATGACTTTCTTAAATACTTTGAGGAAGCAAAACTGCAACTTGTTGATACTACGAAGGATCTTGATGTGTTAAGAACTGAGTTGAAAAAGGTTACTTCTGACCTTGGTCTCATAAAGACACATGTTAAAGATCTTCTCAATGAGGATATCTTCTCTGAAGAAGCAGTAAATGATGTCAATCACAAGCTCAAAGACCTCAAGGCTCATAAGGATTCCGCAACGTCTATTTGATTTCAGTTCGTGTTCGTTTTGATGGTTTAATAGTCTGTTCATGTTCTTTAGCTTGTTGATTTCATTGTGCCTAGGAAATCTTCTTATGAGAATTTTATTTTTGTGTTTTTAGGAAGAATAACTAGAGTTTGGAATAGCCATTATTGTGATTACTCATAGCTATGTCCAACGTTTTTCATCTTCAATGTTTTTAGATTTATTTATTTAAATCCTAAAGTTTGTTTGGAAGATGATTTTTGCAGTATTAATCGTTATGGTTTTATATGTTGCAATTTGCTATGGGATATGTGTTTGCGTCCGCGAACTTTGATTGTCCCATACTTTGTCAAAAGTTATCTCTTTCATATGTCGATATGCATGTATTGATAAAAGATTGACGAACTTTTGACAAGCAAAAATTGAACCTATTGTGTCGTTATGCAAATAATTGATGGAAGATAGGATGAATTTTTGTTTACAAAGATTATGTCTATTATATGTCGTTATGCAAATAGTGATAAAAATAGAATGAATCTTTGTCTATTCCGCAGTATTTATCTTTCCTAATCCACATTTTATGTAAATACTGTATGGCTCAGTAAGTTCTCTTATGCGAGCATTTCCAACTAGATCAATCATGGATTCTTTTGTGGTTAATTTGGTTGAGTATTCCGATTAAATTAATCATCGGTTTTCTTGTGGTTAGTTTAGTTGAGATTTTTGGATACAAAATCATTTCCTTTGTGATTTTTGGTGTCCAAAGAAATCCTTCTTTTCTCGTAAAAAGTAAGGTCGCTCTTGTTGTTCTTTCGGGAATGACATTTTATGGGAAGAGTTCATTTTGAACGTGCGCTTAATTTCTATATCTTTTTGGGGAGTGCGGCTGTAGAATATTATAGGGGTTATCTTGTATCTTTATAAACTCGTTGATGAATGCATTTAGCTTCGGCTTTATGATTGCATCTAAACAAGTTGATATGTGCTTTTCTTTGGTCTTGAAGCATCTCCATGGAAATTTTATTAGGATCCCACTAGTTTTCGTACCTTTGCCAATTTTATTGACAAAAAGGGGGAGAATTAATGTGTAGTTCACACTACAAATACATATGGTTTTCGGATTATTATGTAAGGGGGAGTGTTTTTCATGTTGAGATGAAAGTATTGACTAAGGAGGAGCGATACATATCACCATAGTATTTTTGTTGAAGTTGTGATACATATCACTATAGTATTGTTGTCGAAGTTGTGATACAATTGAACTTTGATGTTGTGTAATAATACTATGACACTGTGTAAAAATGATTGAGAGCTTGTGTTTTCTCATTGTTATGGATAAGGATTTTCAACAACGATGATGCTGAACTTACAACCTTTGGAATCATTGGAGTACTTGGAAGTGACGAAGATTTTGAGTAATGTTGAAGAACCAATGAGATCATGCATGTAGACGAGAAGCTACAAAGTTTTAGTTATTTTTTAATCCATATGTATTGATAGTTTTGTCACTAAAATTGACAAGGGGGAGATTGTTAGAGCATTGCTCGATCGAACTCGCAAACGTTGCTATCTCAATCTTGTTTGTAAAATTTAGTTGTCAAAACTATATGTCTTGATTTCTAGTCTACTTATAGCTAAAGTCTCGGACTATGATAGTTAAGTGTAGTTGAGCTCCAGACTCCACCGCGATCATCATATGAAGACGAAGAACTACTCAAGGAACCAGTGTAACTTCATCGACTAAAATGTATGTGGAGACTTGAACTTATCTATCACTCAAAAGTCTATCTACTTTATCTCATACTCTTGAGACAAAAGTCGTATAAGTATATAGGTTTCAATTATACACATTTGTTATTTCGAGCCGAGTTTAACTCGCCTATCTATTTCTCGAAATATGTGTTGGTAAGCTTTCGCTTTAGCCAAATTCATCTTTACACGTGACGAAAGTCATGTTGACATTTCAATATCTTGAAAATCGCTTTGATGATAAATAGTTTGTGAATAACAACCATATAACATCCTCTAAGAATGTTTCAATGATTGAAGTGTAGAGTTGAGATTATGTAACCATCTTTGGATATAAGCATATATAGCGTGTTCGCACATGAGTGTATCAATCCATGAACCGGGAACCAAGTGTATGCATATGTGTGTGTACGAAATTGGTGAAGGAGACAGGTTAAGTATGCGTACCCGTACGCATACTGGCGGAAGTTCACGTCCGTGAATATCTGCTGAGTTTGGGAATTAACAAACTCTTAACAGTCACCTTAAGTATGCGTACCCGTACGCACACTGACGGAAGTTTTCTTCCCGATAATTTCTGATGAGGTTGGAAACCAAAACCAACTCACATCTGGTTGCTTAGGTATGCATATCCGTACGCATACTTAAACTGGTTACTTTATCAAATCGGTCAGTTAATGAACTTAAACATTTAAATTATAAGGAATGCAATATTTGCAAACCGTGTCTATAATGTTCATGAATATTCAAGTGAATCAAACCAATTTTGTTTCAATTATGTCTTCCAAAAGATCTAAGCAATTTAACAACTCTTTAACTAGTTCATTTGAGTCATTTGAACTAGTTGTGGTAAAGAAGAATATGGTTGATTTGAAAGTACTCATATGGCTAACTATTTGGTTAACTGTTGTGAACCAACTAAGTGTACACGTTTAGGTACGGTTACTCAAACCTTAATGAAATATATTTCATTTGTGAATAACAAGCTAATATTTGATCTAACGGTTGAAAGATATTAGCTTGAATCTAATCAGGTTTTCGTCTAATGGTGGATATTGAATGCTTTGTTACTAAGCTAACATTGATTGCAAACCTTGATTTGAAAACTATATAAAGGAGAACTCTAGCAACTGGGAAAACTAATCCCCACACCTCCTGTGTGATACTAGTTGTGTTAGCTAGAGTCGATTCTCCTTTAACCTTAGGTTTCTTCTCGAGACCCTGTAGGTTAACGACTGAAAGACTTCATTGGGATTGTGAAGCCAGACCGGACTACTTTTCTTGTAGTTGTGTGATCTGATCTTGTTGTATCTATCGTACAAGTACAATCGTAAGATTGGATTGAGATTGATATCTCCGATAGGCAAGATAGAAAAGAAGTCACAAACATCTTTGTCTCATCGTTTGTGATTCCACAATATCTTGTTTCGCTAGTTGATTAAGATTATTATGAGGTGATTGATATTTCTAGGTGTTCTTCGGGAATATAAGCCCGGTATATCAATTGGTTCTTGTTCACCTTGATTTATCAAAAGACGGAACAAAACTCGTAGGTATTTCTGTGGGAGACAGATTTATCTATTATCGTAGAATTTTCTGTGTGATGCAGATTTGTTTATTAAAGTCTTCGACTTTGGGTCGTAGAAACTCTTAGTTGTGGGTGAGATCAGCTAAGGGAATCAAGTGCGTAGTATCCTGCTGGGATAAGAGATGTAAGGAGTGCAACTGTACCTTGGATCAGTGCGAGATTGTTTGGGATTCAACTACAGTGCAGACGAAAGTTAGTTTGTAGTAGGCTAGTGTCTCTAGCGGCTTAATACATTGTGTGTTCAATTGGGATTAGGTCCCGGGGTTTTTCTGCATTTGCGGTTTCCTCGTAAACAAAACTTCTGGTGTTTGTCTAATTTCTTTTCTACATTATATTTTGTTATATAATAGAAATATCACAGGTTGTGCGTTGAATCAATCAATTGGGAAATCCGACCTTTGGTTGTTGATTGAAATTTATTGATCCTTGAACATTGGTCTTTGGTACCGTTCAAGTTAATTTCTCTTGTATTGAATTAGACTCGCATATTTCTATTTTTTCCCGAGTAAGTATTGAATCGAGAAACTGAGATATAACTCTTTGATATATCTTTCTTAAGATTGAGTCTAACTGTCTAGTTGATTCTCTTGAAAGTATATTGGATTTAGTCCATACAGATTGCTAATAGAAATATTGGGTGAGGTTGTTAGACCCCCGTTTTTCACTTGGTGTCCAAACTTCCTTGGTCTATAAATATTGAAGTTTGCGTTTCAAGCGAACTAATCCTCAAAGCCAGTAAAACTACCTAGTTGTGTTGTTACTGGTGGAACCGCCTATTCGGAAAGGAAATTAACCTAATTAGGCGAAATCTCTTACGAACGCTCGGTTTAAAGACTTCTTTGGGATTGAGAAGCTCTATTAGTACCATTGGTGGGAAACTAGATAATTGCAGTTTATTATTAGTTTCTGATTGATTTGATTGACTAACGGTTGTTGAACTTTGATTGCACCTAGTTTGTTTATACTTGAGAATCTTCTCTTCTGATATAAGATTCACTAAAACTAGATCGAAGTTTCGACAAGGATCTATAGACTATTTGTAGATCTAAATACGTCTTGTGATAATCCATTGTTAACAGACTCCGTTCTGTGTGTGATTGATCACAAGAGATTTAAGTTGATTGTGTGCAGGTGTTTATTGAAGACCTAAGAAGATTTGAAGACGAAGAAGATTTCTGATTTGGGTTCATAACCTTTGGTGTGCACAATACTTTTTTCGGCTGGAAAAGGATCCAACTATAATCTGTTTATATTTGTGATAGATTGGATTGATTAATTGAGTAGATCGGCATCAATACAATTCTTTGTGATTAAAAGTATTGATTGCAAAATCTTAACAATTACTTTGGTAATTGTTATTGGATATATCTAAGGACCTGACAAAGGAGTTTATTGGGATAAACAGAAGAGCTTTTTGTCTAACTCATATCACTTGATTGAAAAGAGTTGTTACCGAACAGATTTGTTGTTCCTTTACTGTTTGGAATATGAACCAAAGGAATTGTTCCAAGTGCGTGACTTGTTAACAAGTTGGAGGCGCAGGGATACATACAAAACTAGGTGAACTATAGGTTTAGTTGCTTGGTATCAACTATACGAAGTTGGTTTAGATTTTGTAAAGCGGCTTAATCCTGAGAGTATTCAATTCTGGACAAGGTCCCGGGGTTTTTCTGCATTTGCGGTTTCCTCGTTAACATAATCTTGCTGCGTCTTTTACTTTTCTATTTCCGCAATTATAATTGTTTTATTATAATTAGAAGTAAAATATACAAACATTAATTCCTATTTACTTGATAGCAATCCTATTGTGTTTGGTTAAGTCCGAACCTATTATCAAGTAAACATACTTCGTTGTCGTATTGTCTCGATCTTGTATTCATAGTCAATCACACAAGTTATCTTGTTGTCGTATTGTCTCGATATCGTATCCATAGACAATCACACGAAGTGTGAACCGATTAGTTGTATTGTCTCGACTTAGTGCGTAGACAATCACTTTCGGAGAAAGGACTTATAGGTGGAAAAGTTTTAGATTGAGGCATATTTGGGTACCCTCGTCTTTTCACATAAAATTATTTCTTCGAGATAATTAACATTTGAATAATCTCTAATGTCACTGTAAGACTTAATTGATCACATGATTGTGACTCAAGGTTAATGTCTTGAGTGGTATATGAAAATGGTCAAGCTTATAGTTTAGTTTGGTAGCTTCGGTTAACCATTCATGAGTGTGGTCTTTATACGCGGTTCGGTTACGGTTCATCCTAACCAGAGTGTATATCTTGGATATGTTAATCAGATTTCAAAGATTCATCTAACGATGGATATTGTTTGCTTGGTTCCAAAGTTATCTTAGCTTAAACCTAAAGCAACCTATGATTCCTGACACTAGTTGTAAACTAGAGTCATCCTCTCCAAAAACCCTTCTAGTTTTTAGCGACTACAAAGACTTCATAGGAATTCGTGAAGCCATGTCCAGTTATATTTTATCTTTTGTAACTCGAGTATCATGATCTTATTCGATTGTTGAGTTTGTCACTTGAACAAGATATATATAAATCATCAAAATTCTCTTCATCTAAGACTTTGACCGAATCCATAATATTAATACTTGTGAGGTGAATAATAATCTAGGATGCACTTGGGGTAGCATAAGTCCAAATTTTGAGGTTAGATAGACTTTGTCTATTACTATGGATTTCCAGTCTCACCTTGATCTACGATCAAAAAGGAAATTATACATATATGGTTATCTGTGGGAGGAAGATTGGTTTAAAGTCTTCAATTGAGTTGAAGAAACTCTTAGTTGGTGTGACGTCATCTAAGGAAATCAGTTGCGCAGAGTCCTGCTGGGATTCAAGATGCGTAAGGAGCGCGACTGTAAATGAATTGTTGTGAGGGTTTAATTCGGTCTCATCTACATTCCAATCTGAAGTTAATTAGTAGTTAGCTAGTGTCTGTAGCGGCTTAATACAGTTTGGTGTTCAACATGGACTAAGTCTCGAGGTTTTTCTGCATTTGCGGTCTCCTCTTTAACAAAACTTCTGGTGTCTTATTTCTTTTTCGCATTATATTGTTTTATCTTTATAATTGAAATATCACAGGTTGTACGTAGATCAATCAAAGTAGATATACATCCATCCTTGTTTGTTGGATATGACTTGATTGATTCTTGTATATGGGTCTTTGGTACTATCCAAGTAATCTCACAATAATTAGGTTCACGGACTTGGTTCTGTTAACATTTTAATCGTGTGAGTAAAGAGATATAAGTTCGCTATATAATTCCTTGATTGAAATTCATTAAGTTGATCTCTCAGAATTGTATTGAGTTTAGTCCATACAGATTGCCTAAGAAAAAGTTGGTGGTGTATTTTGGTACCCTTAGTGTTTTCAAATATAACCTTATTCATCATTGTAAATATAGAACTCTCTGCAACAATAATTCTCAATCCTTACGTGTTGTGTATCTTTGTTTATACAAAGAGTAGTCTTCCATAAACCTACGTCTCCTAAAGAAACGTAATTAGGTTGGGACTTTAAGTTTTTACTTGGGATTTGTGAAGCATTGGTCAGACTATTTTTTACTTGATAGACCTTTGGCATCTGGTATCTTATCTTGATCATCATAATGCTTGTCTATTCTAAGGTCCTTCTCTTCAGATATAAAGGTATTCAAGAACTATAGATTGAGGAATAAGATTTATAGAAACTATAAGGAGTTCTTCATCTCAGATCTTGTTAGTTCCACAAGATTACGATCTAAGTTTGTTTTTAGATAGATCTTTTGAGGTAGAATCAATTAGGTTTTATGACCTGTATATCCTAATTGTTGAAGTTTGCTTTGATAACTTTTTTATTTGTAATTCCCTTAAAACAAATAGATTTATATTACCTTGATTAGAATATATGAAAGAAAATTAAGTAGGTGTAGCACTAATCTTCACGAAGGATTGTGGAACAACTCCTGAGCCTGTAAAGAACGTCAACTATGGGAATCAAGTATGTAAGGTCTTGCAAGTTCCAAGAGTCGACATAGGGGAACAATAACAACTGAATAACTTGGAGGTTACATTCAATATCAACTAAATTCCATTCCAAAGACTGATAATAGGCTAGTATTTGTAGTATTTTTATACAGTGTATGTCTTCAAACTGGACGAGGTCCCAGGGTTTTTTTATTAGATTGCATTTTTCTCCTTTAACAAAAATTCTGGTTTTTTATGTTATTTCATTTCATTTCATGTTATTTATCATATAATTATAATATCACATTTAGTACGCTAATCAACCTAGACAGTTTCTTGTGAGTGAAGATCCTATAAGACTTGCTTTTGTTGAATTGATTTTGAATTATAGATCCTGTAAGACTTTCTCTTGTTGACTTTGGATCTTGAAGTATCAAGATCATACTAAGTTGAACTTGTGGATTTGCGTCTTGATCGATCATCCTAAGGTATCCTTGTTTGAACAATATTGAATACTGATCTAGTCAAGACTAGTTCTTGCAAAATTAATATCTAATCGTATTGATTATGCAAAGATTTTCCATACAGGTTCACAAAAAAAAAAGTTTGTGCAATACTAGGTAACCCCTCCTTTTCAATTCTTATTAATCTTTATGACCAAAGTTGACCGTGTAAAATGTATTGTTTTTATTTAGCCACGTATGTTTTAATTGGACCTAAAAACAATATAAGCATTACATTCATACGAAATAAAACTCATTAGCATCCATACTAGATATGATGAGGTAGACTTTTGGTTTACGACTTTTAGAAAATATCATATTAACAAGTATTGTTTTCTTTTTATGTTAATCAAACAATGTTTGATATAATTGCAAATTGGTTGAAAAATAGTCGAAAACATTTTTATATTGCTTATAATTGATTTTTTACGACCAGTTTTTACCGAGACATAATCCAATATCCTCATCTCCCATTAGTTGTTGTGTAGTACCAGTATTTTCGGATGACGCATGCTCAAATATGCGTCATTGAATGAGATGAAGCTTCATCTCAAACTTGTGTTGCGCATTCATGGCATATTTTCCAAGAACTAGAATTACATATCTATGGTGCAACATGCAAGTTGGATGCTGCCAAGAGCGAAATTGCAACACTATATAGTGCAATTCACAAGTTGATCATTGGCCGGGAATTGAAATTTCACCACTATGGTGCAATTTTCGAAATTCGTTGTCGTAGAAGCAGGTGGACTTGGTACATGACAATGCACTCCCCTTTTTTTATTTGTATCAATAAGACATATATAGAGAAGGGGTCTTTGTTGAAGGTGCATTAAGCTAAGATGCATCCTTAAGCTATAAAGATTGAACGATAAAACATATATGATGTGAAATCATCATTATTATTGTGCAAACTTGCCGATGGAGCATAGGATGCATAAGCATCATTATTGATGTGCTCAGAACCAAGAATGCATCATTTGCGGAGGACCCTTTGGCACATACGGACTAGGCTTTGCTTTTGTTTGTCCTTGAAACACGAGTATGCTTTAGTTTTTATTCCTGACACTGATGAATTACAACCTGTGCTTATAGGGTACGTAAGCACCCGCAATGTGTTGTGGCATTTGTGGTCCAACTTGTTGTCGCTCATATCATCTAGGATCGGCAATGCGAAGCAAGAGGTGATTATTTTCATACTTGATAAGGTAGTTATACTCAATTTCTTTGATGTTCATACTTTCTATCAATCCATTCGACGTAGGATTGCATCAATTGGGAACTGGGCATGTCCAAGAACCGAAGCAAGTCAGAGAAGTGATAGGTGTCTAAAACACCTAATTTTATATCTAGTATTTATACTTTCTTTGATATTGTCTTTATGAATTGTGTCTCTTATGTTTGATTTTGAGTTTTATATCTACTCTGGAGTCATGCGAAGGAAAAGAAGGAGAAATCATCAAATTTGAGCAAATAGGCAAAATCGTCAGATGTATATTCAATGTGGGAGCTGAGCCAAGGTTAAGGGGCAACTTTATGTGGAGGAATATTAAAAACAGGCCAGCTGTGGTTAAGGGGTTGCCAATCAAGATGGCCCTTATCTAATGAGTGGGGTGGTCCTTATCCCTGGGGTGTAACCATCCAACCCAAACTATCCAACCCTAAAATCGAGAGAGTTTTCTCTCATTCACAAATCTCACCTGAAAATGAGAAGAAAAGAAACACAGCTGTTGTTGTTGTTACTGCTTCGGATCAGATCGAGAAATAAGAGAGAAAATGGAGGCGCTGTGTCTGAGTTGCAGAGATGGTGACTTTTAATGGTGGTTGTAGTCAAGATTCAGTAGATGGAGATGAAGATTCAGGGAGAGATTGGAAAGGGATTTAATGGCAGAGAGTGAATTAAAACTCGTGAATGAAGAAGAAAAGAGATGAGCAGATGAAGATGTTTCTGAATCTGCGAGAGAACTGATGATGCTGCTTAAGGGGATCTAAATGAAGATGGGTTTGTTGCTAGAATAGGATTGTGGCTTCGAATCAGTTCAGAGACATAATCGAATGGTTTGGTGAATTTCTGATGAACTGAAGAGGAAATTGATGGTGGAATTGGTATGGGTTTGCTGCAAAAGGTGGAGATAAGGTTATGATCAGAACTGAGAAGAAGAAATTGGTGAGTAATTTGAGAGAATTTGGGATCTCAGAAGCTAGGGTTTTGATGTTTGAGGTGCTTTTGTGTTGTTGAAGTTAAAGCTGAATTATTGGTGATGTTCTAATGAATGGAGCTGCTGCAGTGAGGTTGTGAATTGGGTCTTTAACCTGAGATGGAGATGGGTTATTAACTGCTTCAAGGAACTTTAATTGGAGTTTATGGTGTAGGAACTGGAGCTGAGCATGGCAGCTGGTTGTGATGTTGAGAGCAAGAAGTGTTGAGCCACAGATGTAAGAGAATGACAGAGAATGATTTGAGATTCAGCTGACATCTTTGTTGGTTTGAATCAGTAAGTTACATGGGTTGCTGCCCTTGGAGTTGTTGGTGGCAGAGCAAAGGAAGTTGAGATGATGCTGAAGTTGAATTGCAGGTTACGGAGATGGTCAGGTGCAATAACTGATGTTGTTGCTGGCATTGAGGTGAAGTTGTGTTCAAGTGCAGCTCAAGTGAACTTGAACTGCAGATGATGATTTGGTGTGGCTTTGCGGGTTTGTGCAAGTATGATGCTAAGAAGAATGATGCAGTGGCGTGGTTGGAGTTGCTGCGAAGATTATATGCAAGAGGTAGTGAACTGCAGGTGGTGTTTGTTAAGGATATAGTTGTGACTGTGTTGGTTGCAGCGTCATGGCAGTTGCAGTGTGCAGGTGGGAGCTGTGTTGGCTTGCTAGTGAACAGTATGGTTGGAAATGGTGGTTCAGTTGGCAGTGGTTGTGACAACTACAGTCAAGAAAACAAGAGCAATGAATTGCGATTACAGGGTTATAACTATTGGTGTTTGCTGCTACGGTGTTGAGATGATGAAGGAGGCATCATGAAGCTTTGAATTTGAGCTAGGAAATGAGGGAATAGAAGATTGCAGAGATGCTTTGATGTAGCCTGAACTGGATGGAGCTACAAGAGAACTGCATCTGTGAAGTTATGCATTCAGAACTGCAGGATGGAGCAGCAGAAGATTAGTCATGCGCCATCATTGTGCAACAGGAAGTTATGGCCTGTGTAAAGCTCAACAGCTCAGGCCTTTGGCCAAGACCAGTCAGCTGCCTACTCAGATCTGACTCACCTAGTCAGATGTTGACTCATTCATTTACCTGGATGACTGTATGGCTCACCTGACTCGGTATGACTCACTGAGTTTGACCGAGTTAACTCCGTTGACCGACCGAACTGACTCGTTGACCGGTGACCGAGTGGACTTTGTCGGTCACCTGAGATGTTTTCCGGTGAATTTCCCGGCCAATTTCCGGCGCCGACACCAGTTCTCCGGACATCTTGCTATTGGACTTTGAGCTTTGAAGACCTAATTTTGGAAAGATGAAAATCTACAAAAAGGGAAGACTTTTACTTTTTTTTGGGGGGATCACGTATTTTCTACTTGGAGTTTTGGAGGAGAGCGACGATTCTACTAGGTTTGCTTTTCGCATATTTTTCATTTCATTATTTTATGATTATGATTATGATGAACTCAAAAGCTATGAGTAGCTAAATACTATTATTGGTTATGGGATAAAAGTTGATTTCTCAAGCATGATATTTAAATCAGTGGATTTGTTTTGTCTCAACTTTATTGTTTATGTTTCATTGTTAATATTGTTGCATGATTTGGGTGCTAGTTTGATTGAGTCCAGAATCAATTAGATTGGTCTTCATATCTTTTGCTAGATTAGGTTTTATTATACGAAAAAGTGATAAATTCCTGGTTACAAGTAGCATAAATGTGAGTAGTGCTTGTAGTAATGTATCCTACTAGTCACATATGAATCATAGCCTTAGTTAAATCGAATTAGTGCTTTTACACGTTCGGTTGCTTTGATTAGTCTTATTCCATAAAACTTATTGCTCTTAGGGAGTTAAACTTAATTGTGATTTTACACTTTAGGTTGCTTTCTAGGTAGAATTCACATTTGCATCTTTTAATGTGGTTGTGATGAAATCAGGGAATTAGCGGGATATTCTTGCGATCAAGGTATCCTAGGTCTTTTAATAAATGAGAGATTAAAATATCAATTCTAGTCATTGATGAAAATACATGTTTGTGAATGATACTATCTCGTGACTAATATCTTCTCCTTATTGATTATTCAAATCATTTTATTGCTTTCAATTACTTTTATTGCTTTGCTAAAACAAAATCCCCCCTTGGTTACTAAGAAACTAAAATTTTATAACAACAAAAGCCTCTCTGTGGGAACGAACTCTTTCTTACCACATATTATATTTATATTTAGTAGATTGAGAAGTGAAATTATTTTTGACGTATACGACTGCGATCAAATTTTGGCGCCGCTGCCGGGGAGGCATACGTCTTGTTATTAAGTTTTTAGTTTTTTATCATCATTTCTGCTTTCATATTTGTTTTTTGTTTTCTTGTCTTGTTTCTCACTTGTTTGCGAGAATTGTTTTCAGGTACCTAATCCCTGACTTTTAAAGATTGAAACTATCCAAGGTGCGGGATAGCTACTCGAAGAGGCACAATACTCCAACCAAGTCAAGACACGACGGAAGAACAAGAGTTAGAAGTGGAAGAAGAATTACAACTAGAAGAAAAACAAGAGGTTCCATTTGTATAAGAACCACTAGTTGAAGAAGAAGAAGAAGAAGCAATGGGTGATCGTACCCTCAAGGACTTGGCTTCTCATAGGCTTGATGCACAACGGTGGTGTATTGAGACAAAAAATCAACCTTCTAGATCAAGCCGGGGTTGATTATAGAGTTACCGAAGTTTCATGGCATGGAGAATGAGGATCCAAACAAGCATATCATGGATTTCCATACCATAGTCACGACCATGCTACCACCGGAGACTAATGTCGATGGTGCAATGTTGAAAGCTTTTCCATTCTCTTTGGCGGACAATGCTAAGGAATGGTTGTATTATTTACCATCCGGAAGTGTCACTACATGGAACGGGTTGAAGAAACTCTTTCTAGAGAGGTATTTTCCTGCGTCAAAGGCTACTCAAATTCGCAAAGACATTTGTGGGATAAGGCAACACGTAGGAGAATCTTTGTATGAATGTTGGGAGCGATACAAGAGATTGGTGGCAAGCTGTCCACACCACCAATTCAGTGATGCTATGATAATCCAATACTTTTATGAAGGCCTCCAAACAAGTGATAGATATCTTCTTGATGCAGCGGGTGGAGGAGCTCTAGTGAACAAGACGGTGGCCCAAGCTACCGAGTTGATTGAAAGTATGGCTTCAAACTCGCAACAATTCTACACAAGAGGTGAACCAATGGTTAGACGAGTGCATGAAGTTACAGAGTCATCATCACACCGTGATCAAAGGATGGATAACATGGAGCAAATGATGCAAAAGATGGTTGCAGTTATGTTACCTTCATATGGTGAAGAGTTGGAGCAAGCTAGTGCGGTCTTTCCAAATCAACAAAGACGGTATGATCTCTACTCCAACACTTACAATCCGGGATGGAGAGATCACCCCAAAATTATCTATGCAAACAAGCAAGGCGCGGTTCAACAACCTATATTCAACCGTTCGGGTGGATTTCAACGACAACAACAACAATTCCAGCCGCAACAACAATTTCAGCAACCACAACAATCGATGCAAAATCAATGTTTCGATATCGATGCAAAGCTTCAAACTTTTATGCAAGGCATTTCTACCATGTTTAAGGAAAGTCAACAAGAAACTAATAGTGCTATCAAGGAGTTGCAGACACAAATGGGCTCCATGGCGATTGATATAAACAAGTTGAAGGCACAAAATAGTGGGAAACTCCCTTCTCAACCTATCAACCCAAAAGAGGGTGTCAATGCTATTACGTTGAGAAGTGGTACACAACTTGTGCAACCCGAGGTTATTGATTCGGGGAAGGTGGAAACACCAAAAGGAGATGGTTTTGGAGGAAAAGAGGGATGAAATTCCCCACGTGGGTATTATCTACCCCATATCCGATAGCAAGTGGGTGAGCCCGGTACAAGTAGTACCAAAGAAATCAGGTGTGACGGTGGTGGAGAATGATAAGAATGAACTTGACCTAACTCGTTTGCAAACCGGTTGGAGGGTTTGAATTGATTACAGGAAGTTGAATGCCACCACTAGGAAGGATCATTTTCCATTGCCTTTTATTGATCAAATGCTTGAACGTTTAGCTGGACATTCTTATTATTGCTTCCTTGATGGTTATTCAGGTTACAATCAGATTATGATAGCGTCGGAGGATCAAGAGAAAACCACTTTCACTTGTCCATTCGGTACTTTTGCTTATAGAAGGATGCCTTTTGGCTTGTGCAATGCTCCATATACCTTTCAAAGGTGTATGGTAAGTATTTTTTCAGAATATGTTGAAAACATAATCGAAGTGTTTATGGATGACTTTAGTGTCTTTGGTGATTCATTTGACCTTTGCTTGCACAACTTGTCACTAATCCTTGAACGATGTGTTGAAACAAATCTTGTGCTTAATTGGGAGAAGTGTCATTTTATGGTAACTCATGGCATGGTTTTAGGCCATATAATATCTTCTAAAGGCTTGGAAGTCGATAAATCTAAAATAGACCTTATTCTTGCTTTAACCCCTCCCACTACGGTGAGGGAGATACGCTCTTTTGTTGGTCATGCAGGTTTTTATCGTAGATTTATCAAGGACTTTTCCAAGATAGCATCACCACTTTGCAACTTATTGCAAAAAGATGTGGTTTTTAACTTTGATGAAAAGTGTATGGCGACATTCAATCGTTTGAAAGAACTTTTGATTTCAACCCCTATCATTAAACCACCGAATTGGAGCAAGCCTTTTGAGCTCATGTGTGATGCAAGTGACTATGCGGTTGGTGCGGTGCTTGGGCAACGTGTGGGGAAGATACCTCATGCCATTTATTATGCTTCTATAACGTTAAATGAGGCCCAACAAAACTACACAACCACTGAAAAAGAGTTATTAGCTATTGTTTTTGCTTTGGAAAAATTTCGCTGTTATCTAATTGGTATAAAAGTTGTTGTCTTTTCTGATCATGCAGCACTTAGGTACTTGCTAATGAAGAAAGAAGCGAAACCGAGGCTTATACGATGGATCTTACTCTTGCAAGAGTTTGATATTGAAATCAAGGACAAGAAAGGAATTGAGAACACCGTTGCAGATCATTTGAGCCGTCTTGCTGTGGACAAGGAAGCTATCTCATTGCCTGAAAGTTTCCCGGATGAGCAACTATTCTCAATTGCCTTTGAAGAACCATGGTATGCCGATATTGTCAATTACTTGGTGTCTAAACAAATCCCAAAGAACTTGTCTCGTGCTGAGAGGCACAAACTTAAGAGGTTAGGGAACCAATACGTATGGGATGATCCATACTTATGGAAACAAGGTAGTGACCAAGTATTACGAAGGTGCGTTACCGAATCTGAATTTAATTCTATCTTGTCTTTTTGTCACTCTTATGCTTGCAGATGACATTTTTGGAGTAAGAGAACCGCTTACAAGGTACTTGAAAGCGGTTTCTATTGGCCAACCTTGTTTAAAGATGCATATACATTTTTTACAACTTGTGATAGTGCCAAAGAACAGGCAATCTAGGTGCCCGAAATCAAATGCCACAAACTTTTATTCAATTTATTGAAGTTTTCGATGTATGGGGTATTGATTTTATGGGTCCTTTTGTCAATTCTCATGGGAATTTTTATATCTTACTTGTTGTTGAATATTTCTCCAAATGGGTGGAAGCTAAGGCCACCCCAACTAATGATTCTAAAGTGGTTTCAGATTCTGTGCAAGCTAATATCTTTGCAAGGTTTGTAATTCCAAGAGCCATAATTAGCGAGGGGGGTTCTCACTTCAAAAACAGGATCTTACAAACCTTGTTGAACAAGTACAATGTGTCGCACAAGATTGCAACACCTTGTCATCCCCAAACAAATGGACAAGCCGAGGTTTCTAACCGGGAGGTGAAATCCATTCTAGAGAAGACAGTGAACCCAACAAGGAAAGATTGGAGCATGCGACTTAATGATGCTTTGTGGGCTTATAGAACCGCATACAAGACACCTATCGGGATGTCTCCCTTTAGGCTTGTGTATGGTAAACCTTGTCATTTACCCGTTGAAATTGAGCATAAGGCGTTTTGGGCTATTAAGCAATGCAATATGGAGATGGATGGGGCTGAAAAGCAAAGGAAGTTACAACTCCAAGAGCTAGAGGAGCTCTGCAATGATGCATTTGAAAGCTCGCGCATTTATAAGGAAAAGACGAAAGCATTTCATGATAACATGATTTCTAGGAAACAATTTTGCATTGGGCAGAAAGTGGTTTTGTTTAATTATCGCTTGCATTTATTTCTGGGTAAATTAAGGTCACGTTGGATTGGACCTTTTATTGTTACTAATGTGTTTTCTCATGGTGCAGTGGAAATTCGTAGCATAGCTACATGCAAGGAACTTAAAGTTAATGGGCACCGGTTGAAACCAGATTATGAGAATTTCACTTCCGAAGTGGTGGAAGGAGCTAACTTTGTGGATGCACTCCCTCTGGAGGAGGCATAGAAAGCAAGGAGATAGTCGGGCTGACGACTTTAAACCAAGCACTAAATGGGAGGCAACCCATAGGATGAGTATTTCTTGTCTTGTATTTATTTCTTGTTTTGTTTTTAGTTTTTCTTGTCTTATCTTGTTTTGCATTTATTTGTTCTGATTTCTTGTCATTATCATGTTAGAATTTCCCACCTTGACTTACTTTGAATGACTCAATTTACATTGAGGACAATGTAAAGTTTAAGTGTGGAGGAGTGGTTAAGCATTTGCATTGTAAAATTTTCAATTTTTTTCGACTTTTGTGTAAAATAGTGAATAAGAAAACTCCAACTTGTGGTTAGTTTAGAGTCACATAGTATACATGTCGCTAAGATTACATCGAGATTCTTGTAGTTGCAGGAAATTCTACACTACACCCCTCACAAGATTTCATTAACATTCAACTCATTTTAGATTAACAATCTTAATTTTATTGATGAATCTTTGAACAATATTACAAGAAAAGATAAAGGAATCAAGAATAACCACTGCTCTAGGTTTTCTCTCTCCTATTTACTTGCTTCTCAATCAAAAAAGATCTCTCCCCTTTCCTTTACAACTGAGCGACTATTTATAGAGAATTACGTAGTGGATGACAGCTACTCTGTCCTTTATTTTCGGCTATGACTTACGACATTCTCGCATCCTTACAAATGTTAATCTCGCAAACTCTCTAATTTTCGCAGGACCATCACATTTTTCTCATGATTTAGCTGACGTCGTTTATTATTTCGTTTTTGAAGTTATTCTGCGACATTGCTGTGTTGTGTTGTTAATAATTTCGCTGAGGCATTATTGCTGTGAGATTCTGATCCTACATCTTGCCTCTTCTCATATCTTCTCTGCGAAGTAGAGAATGATGTGAGAAATGCCGCAGCTGTTCATCTCTTCATATTCTGCATTTATCACACGTATTATTTCTTCCATCTATTTCTTGACACGTCTTCTATAACCGCTACTTTTCAACCGCTCACGTCTTTTCGCATTAATGGTGTTTATTTCTTCAAGTAAAAAAATATTCTTTATATATTCTTCTTACTCTTCTTTCCATTTTCTTTTTACTTTCTCTTCTCTTTTTATTCTCTCATCTCTGCAACTCTATTGTTCTTCCGTAAGTTCTGCTACTGTAATTCTTCCCTCTTCAATCTTCTTACTTTTTATCCATTCCCATACTCTATATTCAGATATGCCTCCAAGTGGCCACAAACATGAGAAAAACTTAAAAGACGTCCAAAAAGATCTTGCTGAGAAAGGTTTCACGCTTTCTACCACTCCTGGTGAAAGTGCCAAGTCAATTCTTTCTATCAAGCTTTTCTCTGATCAACATTGTGATGATCAATCAATCATAATTTCGCTAGGTCAAATTCTCGCAGGTCTCCCCATTCCTCTTTATGTCCCATATATTCCTCTGTTCTATGAAATTCTCGCTCACTCGGGATTTTCATGAGCTATCTTCCAATTGAGTGGGGATTGCATCCGTATGATGCTGGAGTTCGCTAACCGTGGTGTTGGTAAAGGATCTCTTTACTCCAAAGAACTTAGGGATCCTAAATTCGCAGACTTGGAGATAATTACTGAAAAATACACAGTAGCGAGTTTCTTTGAAAATTATGAATTGATGTCCATGAAGAAAGAGAATACTCGCTGGGGTATTCGCTTGAAAAGGAAAGATAATATTGATGGAGCTAAAATACTCATGCAGGACATTGATTGGCACTCTGGTAAGAACACAACTCCTCGCCAATCCAAAGATGATAAATGGTGTGTTTTTTCCTTGATGCTGAAAGGACCTTACATTGCTGGGTCAAATGTTCTTCCTGAGAATCTCGCTTCTTATCAACCTTGGGTATTCTCTTGGCCCCAGAAGGAGAAAGAGGTATGTCTCTTCCAGTTTCACCCACTTTATATTTCTTTATTTGTCTTTATTCTTTTGTTCGCTGATTCTTGCGACATTCTACAGATCCAGAAACTGAAAGATAGCTATCACATGACTGGGAAGGCTAGTACCTTGTTAGATCTTCGCTCATACACATATGAGGTAAGAAATATTCTCTTATGATTTAACAGTATACTGTTGCCTCTATTTCTTATTTCTATCTGTGTGTGAAGATTATTGCTGAAATAGAAGAACCTGCCAATGTTGCGAAGACTGGTGATAAAGGAAAAGGTGCTCTTCGTAGGGAAAAACCAACTGCTCCTCCTTCAAAAAAGAGAAAAATCCGTTCTTCCTCTCCTTCAAATATTCTTTCTCATGAAAACTCCGAGAGTGATGAGGATGATGAGGATAATGATGACCTTGCTGCAAATGAAGATTCTCCATCTGAATCTTCTATGGCTAAGCTCTCTGGCCTCTTTTCCGATTCTTGGAAAGGAATGGGAGATAATCAATTCGCTAATACCTGCAAAGCTCTCGCTACGATTTGCGATGTTCTTTTAATGGATGGTGATAATTCTCTTCGTGGAGTTTCTAGATCGGTTACTCCCAACTTCCTACATTCTCTTAATAGTCTGGTATGCTTTCTTCTTTTTACTTCTTCATTACTGTAACTCAAAATTTCTTTCTATTTTAATACTTTTTACATTTTCTCGCAGGCTGGAAAAGCTTCTTTCGTTGTTGCCTCAGATCTGGAGAGGAGACGCGAAATTCTTGAAAAGAAGAATCTTCAATTTCGTGAAAAGAATAAGGAATTGGAAATTGAAGTCAAAGATCATCGCGAGAAGAACAGACAACTAGAAATTGATTCTTCTTCGTACAAGAATAAAATCTCTAGTCTTCAGCAAGCTAATAATCTAACTTTATGGTATGTTATTTTTCTCCTTTCCCTTCATTCGTTCATCCTGTTGTTTTACCTTATTTGATTGATCCTTTTTGCAGACAGTTATGGTTTTTCTGATGAAGCTACCATTCTTCGTTCATTTCCTAATGCCTTGGATAATGATACCCTTCTTGAGAGTCTTAATAAATCTTCAAATAGTTTCTCAAATGATAAAATTTCATCTCTTTCTCTGAATGAACTGAGATCCAAATTTTGCCTCTTAGAGATTGACCATAGATCTAGTTTAGGTTTAGCCAACCGATTTAAGCGTTTCTTTCTTAATTCTAAAGAGAAAATCAATGAGCTAAGAACCAAAATTAGCGGTCTCATGGATGATAAGGATCGCATCTCTGATCAAGGTGTTAAGGCTTTGGCGAAATTCCAAGAGACCCTTCTTGAAGTTCAACTTGAACGAGATGAAGCTAACCGCAAGAATACCGAGCTCTGCGAAAGAGAAAACCAAATTCGTTCTCGTCTCCTTATAAATAATGAGGATGAATTCGTTTGGGCTGCGAAAATCTTAGACGATGCCAGAAAAGATTTAGGTGTAAATGTTAGTCTCCAAGTTGAGCATACAACCTTGATTAAAGATATGATTTCTGACAGAGAAGGTTATTAACTGTTCTTCTTCACTAATCTTTTATTTCTTATGAATTTTCATCAAGTTATTAATTGATTGCCTTTTGCTCACAGATTCTGAAAGTAGATATCGCGAAAGAATTGAGGAACTTGAAGCTAAAAAAGAGGAACTCGCAAAGAATCTTTCTTCTCGCAACGATAAGTATTCTAGATTAAAGAATCAAATCAAGATCACTGTTGCGAACTTTAAGAATGATGCTATGCATTTTCGCAATCAAACTATTCAAATGGTTTGTGATGACCATAGTATTCCTCATTCTGATTATCCTTGTCTCTTGGAGGAGATCCCAAAGAACATTCCTAGTCTGACTATTTCTGATAGCGAAGCTGATGATGAAGAATCTGATGGTGATGAAGGTTCTGATGGAGATAAAAGTTCTGATGCAGATGAAGAAGGAAACAAGTATGATGAAGATGATGAAGGATCAACTAAGAAGTAGTCTTTGTTTCTTTCTTTAATCTTATGTAATACTTGTACATTTATTTCTTCTTTCTGTATATTTGTGAATTCTTTTGGTTCTCCACATTCCTTAATATATGAGTTTCTTTCATTTTGACCTGCATTCATTAAAACAATTCTTCCTTACAATATGGTTAATCAATATATATCATTAATTTTTTAATTTTTTCGTAAATCTATCATGTGGAGACAAATAACATTTTCTAATTTCATTCATTCCCATACTTGCCTCTGTTATTTGTATCCAAATGAGAGATTTTGCAGATTTTTCTTATTTTGTGCCTCAACTTCGCAGTTGTTTATGTATAATTTCGCAATCATATGCAAAGTGAATTTTGATTCTTTTCAAAATCTCATCCCTGTGTGGTCTTATTTTTCCTTCCTAGTTAAAGGTCTTATTATGCCACCTCTTGTCATTGCGACAAAATCGCAGGACGTCCTTGCACTTTCATACAAAAACCCTTTGATCTTGCCTTAACTTTTTTTATTTTGTATTATGGCCTCTTCAGGAATGTTGCGATAATATAACAGGACTAAATATTCTTGCAAAAATAAAGCCCCATTACATTGTCGTCTTGCGACGAAATCGCAGGACGTCTTCGCACTTTCATGCGAAAACCCATTGATCTCGTCTTATCTTTTTCTTTAGTATTATTGCCTCTTCAGGATTGTTGCACAAATATGACAAGCCTTAATACCCTTGTGAGTAAAAATCCTCATGACATTTGCGTCTTAAGACACATATCAGCTCCCTAATGGAGGGTGCCGCCCTTATCTCCCCCCTGGTTGCCCCTTCAAGGAGGCGTACTTCTACCATACAAGGTTAGCTCCTCCCATCCAGTCTTAACAACAAGCAGTTGTTTTCGTAGCCTCTTATCCCTTTTACCTATAGGGTTTATGGTTACGAGACTGCACCCTAAGTGGGGTTTTCTTCGGGCCGAGTGCAGTATAAGCCAAGACTTGTCAAGAATGGCAAGGTACGCTCCAGACGCCCCTAGCACTCTTGACTCAACCGTGTACCTCGGCGCCTTGATCAGATTCTGCACTCCTTGGGAGAGTCCTTATTACCTTAGTCGCCCAACCTAAGTCATATGTTTAAGCTGAGAATCCAAGGTGCCTCTCCCGGATGGGCTTTATTGACCCCAAATCTCCATGACTCAGGTTCCGGTGGCGGTGTAGCCTTTCCCTGAGCCATGCAACAGGTACCCCCTTATATGACGTACTTTAGGTCTTACATTTGCCTCTTGCGAAATTGTATTCGCGAACTAGGGTGTACGCCATAAAGGTTTGCCCCTTTCTCTTTTGTCATTGTTCTCTGATTGTCTTTGGTAGAATTCATTATTTCTGCGAGATTCTTGCACATCATCATATTGTATTTGCATTTCGCAATCTCAATTTTGTCATTCAATAAAATGTATTTTTGAGAATTTTATTTATTGTGAGAGTGTCGCAACAAATAAATCATTCATACATTACCTTTTCTTTCCTCTGCTTCTTAGTTATTTTATGCTACTGCTTCCCTGGTAGTGGTATGTTCACCATTTTTTATTCTGAGCTAGCATTAGTTTCGCAACATCTCTTCTTCTTTTCTTTCGATTGCATCCACCATCAACCTCTCACTTCTTTGTGTCTCTTTGATTTTTTGTCGCCAATTTTCCTTCTTGTTTGCTCTTCCTTCGCAGGATTCTACCTCAGTTTCGTAACACCTCTTTTCTTCAACCCAATCTCCCTTTATGATTCCTACACCACTGGGGTGAGGGAATTTGATGCACTGGTGGAAAGTTGAAGCTACACCTAGAATCCCATGTAGCCAAGGTCGACCAATTAATGCATTGTAGGGTGATTCTGCATCAACGACACAATAGGATTTCAGAAGATATTCCCTTCAATGGAATTCGCATAGTAACCTCCCCTTTAGGCTTGTTGGCAGTACCATTAAAACCATATACCTTATATGTTGATGGTATAAGATCATCATCTCTTCCTCCCATAGTTTTATAAGTATGATAAAATAAGATGTTCACAGAGCTTTCAGTATCGATTAGAATCCTATTAATTGCCCATGAATCTTCAGCTTCATCATCTTCATCTTCTTTCGGTTTTGGATTAATTTCTAATTTTACTACCAATGGATTATCATGTACCTCTTCACCTTCGGGGATTTCTTCTGCGGTAAAAGAAATAATCTGTTTCTGCCATTCCTCTAGTGGCGAGATTTTCGCAATATTCATAATTTATCTTCCATCATTATCTCTTGCGAACACTCTACTCAAAACATTGTCATGAAAATCTTCAATTGTCTTGTATGAATGTACGATAGAGTGACATAATAAATTCTTTGATTTTGCACCAACTTCTATGAAGAATGTTTCCTTCTTTTTCATCATGTTTACTTTGTGATGCTCTTGTGGTGGTGGCAATGGTTGGGATTGTGGGTGCCCTACCAAAAAGTGGTTTAGTTTTCCTTGATCTATCATTCTCAGAATAATTCTTTTTACATTTCTGCAATCATTTGTAGTATGTCCATGAAAATGATGATAAGAACAAAACTCATGACTTTTGTGGTTTGGAGGTGGTTTCGTTCCCATGTTCCATGGTGTTGGTATATTCTCCATCAAAATTATAGCTTCCCATATTTTCTCCACACTTGCATTTAGAGGTGGCATCTTGATTTCTTCCCATACCACCTTGTGACCTCCTTGTCCTCTATTATAGTTTTGTCTTTGACCTCCATAAGTTTCTTGCGGATGATCGAGTCTTTGAATTTTGTTATTTCCACCACGATTGTAGAAATTTCTTTTTCTTTCATACTTCTCTTGATCTCGGCTTCCCATAGCCACCAGTTTCTGTTGATTGTTGCCCGTCACCTTTTCTTGTTGTACTTGCGAAGTGTTCACCACTGTGTTTATTAGTTTGGGTAATAAGCTTGCATTCACTGTTTGTGAACTGGTGTTCGCAACCATATATGATTCCATTTCATTTTGCCTTTCCTCTAGAGTAATATATTCTTCCTGAAGTTCTCGCAATTCAGTCATTGTGATTGTATTCTTGACTCTGAAAATTTGGATATACAATAGGTTGGTTGCAAACATAGCATTGATAAATGATAAGATAAGATATCTCTCATCCACACGGCCATCCATTTCGCTACACATAGTCCTCCATCTTTTATTTAGGTGCTTCAAACTTTCGCCAATCCTTTGTTTTAATCCAAACACGTCTTCAATACCAGGTCGCGAAGAATTATTACTTATATATGCCCCCAGGAATGTAGTCTGCAAATGATTGAAGGATATTATTGTATTCTTTGGTAGACCTTCGAACCATTTTAACGCCTCCCCTGTTAAGCTGGATGCAAAATACTTGCATAATACGGCATCATGATTTTCCCATTGCAACATGCACCTCACGTAGGCTTTAATGTGTTGAATTGCACAAGTTGTTCCATCAAAAATGATGGTTAATGCGGGCAAATTGCATTTCAGAGGTATTCCTCCTAGTTGTACTTCCCTTGTAAATGGAATTTTCGCAGCTTCTTCTATAGCTTCATTTAATTGTCTTCTGCCTACTTCTCCTCTATTATTTAGCATTCCTCTCATTTCTTCTAATTCTTTTAAGATTTGTTTATTTACACCTGAATTTTGATCCATTGGTCTTTTTAATTTCGCCTCCCTTCTTCTGCGTTCATATCTTTCTTCACTCGCGAAATTTTGCATTTCTTCATCATCTTCATCTCGTCTTCTTCTGCGATTCTCTTCCTCATCTCTATCTTGAATTCGTATATGATGATGTCTCTCATTTTCCCCTCCATGATTTTGTTCATTTCTTATCAATTCCATTCGCCGTCTTTCATCTATCCTCTGTACTCTATCATACTCTTCATTGATATTACCGTTATTCCGGTTTTATGTACGCCTTCTTTCTCGATTGTCGTGATTGTTCTGGCGAATTGTCTCCTGAAGCTCTTGTTCTTCCATTTCCGCTCTCAATCTTTCACGTTCGCAAATTAAACGTGCTTGTTCAGCATAATGTCTTTCAATTTCTTCTTCAATCGTTTGTTGATTTCTTTGAGCTTCTATCTCATGTAAAATTCTTCTTCCTTCCTCTCGATTCCCTTCGCCATCTTGATTATTTCGTCCCTGACGTTGTCCATTCTCTTGATTTCTATCATTTTGCCTGTCATCAAAAGTTTCATTTTGTGGAGCGTAACGATCATCAGTCCTTTCTCTATTTTCACGATGTTCTTCATTAGGATTTGATATTTCTTCTTGAATATTATTTCCGGCATTAATTGTGGGTGAGTTTCTCCTCATCTCTCTTCTAGTCAATCTTGAATATGATTTTGTAATACTTCTCGATCTTCTACTCTGTAGTCTCATATTATCCATCCTCAATTCGTGATTTTTCCTTGTTAGATTCGCACGTTCTTCTGCCTCAGCTCTTCTTTCTTCATATATTCTTCGTCTCAACGTTTCTAACACTCCAATTTCCTCATCTCCATGAATTATTGCTTCATATGCTTCTTGATTTCTCTCTACCTGTCTATGGTTTCTGGTTTGCTGCTCTTCTTCTACTTCTTCTGCTTAATTTGATTGCCAAGTGTGTATACTCACCCTATCATAATCTGTATTCCTCCATTGTATTAGTGTTTGTTGAACTGGTGGTTGAATTTGATTTTCTCCATTATTTCTCATTCTAGTAGATTCTCCCATTTCACTTCTTTCCCTTCCAGCAATTCTCTTGCTTCTTCTAACAATAGTTGGTTGTTTTGATGTATTTCTTCTTTTAGCCATTTCTTCAATGTTAACGAATTGCAAGAGATTATGCAAAATTCTTAACCAATTACTCCAAATCTTCACAAATCTCAATATTAATCTTCAATTTTTTCTAGAATAATCTTCAATCAATCCCTGTTTCTAGCGCCATTATGTAGTTGCAGGAAATCCTACACTACACCCCTCACAAGATTTCATTAACATTCAACTCATTTTAGATTAACAATCTTAATTTTATTGATGAATCTTTGAACAATCTTACAAGAAAAGATAAAGGAATCGAGAATAACCACTGATCTAGGTTTTCTCTCTCCTATTTACTTGCTTCTCAATCAGAAAAGATCTCTCCCCTTTCCTTTACAACTGAGCGGCTATTTATAGAGAATTACGTAGTGGATGATAGCTAATTTGTCCTTTATTTTCAGATATGACTTGTGACATTCTCGCATCCTTACAAATGTTAATCTCGCAAACTCTCTAATTTTCGCAGGACCATCACATTTTTCTCATGATTTAGCTGACGTCGTTTATTATTTCGTTTCTGAAGTTATTCTGCGACACTGTTGTGTTATGTTGTTAATAATTTCGCTGAGGCATTATTGCTGCGAGATTTTGATCCTACAATTCTCATAAGAGTGACTGAACTTAGAGATGACAGAGAACATGATCGGGTTTCTTATTTGTATGAGAGTTAAAGTTGGATTTAACCATCCCAGTGGCAAATGAGGTGCAGACTGAATTCGGTATTAGATTTGTGATCCCCTATAGTGGAGACTACCCATGTTACATCATGAGAGGCACCGAACTTCATTTTTAATATGTGGTTTTAGAGTGTGTGTCACCGTACGTAAACTCCGGGTAGAATGGTGAGCTACCCAACCTCCCACCAATAGAAGCACTATTTTGATCTCTTGAGTGCTATTTTATCAATCATGAATGGTGACATCGAATTGCTAACTTACGTACCACTTGTAATCTTGTTCACAGTTAGCACCATCCACTTTATCTCTCTCTACACCAACAGGTCCATAGAAACACCATCATCATCAACAAGAGGAGCATCACAAGTTCAAAGGAAAGTTGAAGACGTTCTAGGTTTACAAGCAACAGTACAGAAATGAGCAGATTTCAGATTCAAGTAAAGCAACAAGACAAGGAGCAGAATTTTTACAAGTTGAAGACTATTGTACAAGAGTGAAGATTATCAAGATGAGAATTCAAGAAGTTTATGATATCGAGACATACAAGTTGTGAAGAATCAAGCGGTAAAGTATTTACACCATGGCCTTTGTATTTTATTTTATCTTTATTTTTATTTGTTAATTTATATTTTATTTTCTCTTGTCTAAAAAAAAAAGACACAAGAGAAAAGTTTATTAGGTCCATCATTAGTTTTAATTTTTTATTTGTTTTTGTTTTTACTTTATTTATCTTTCATCTCAAAAAAAAAAAACCAAAATAAACAAAAATAAATAAATCATTGTATCATATTTTGGTTTGTTTAGTTCGTTTTTGGTTTTGCATTTCATTCAATAAAGCCAATGGAAGAAGAAATATCCGTAATGAGGTTTCAAGCAACAAGGAATTAGAGGAAAGAACTACATTGTCAAGATTCTACGAAGTTCAAGATTTCATCATCAAGAGTTGAAGACCGAAGACGAAGATGAAGACACTGATTGAAGACCGGAGACGTTTTTATGGATGCCGTGAGAGTGGTGCTAACTGCACTCCGTACGGATAACGAGGTAAGCAAGCATATTCCCACCTTCGTTAAGTGGTTGATTTCCTTTCTTAGAGATCGTCAGAAAAAGGGTTTTCAAAATGAATAAAAGATGTGGGTTTTCAAAACAATTCGGAGGGTTTTTTCCTTCCTACCATTCAACGTGCCGCAGGATTCTCTCTTCATTCATATCTCGACACATGGGTGACCCATAAAAAGATGTTTATTATTGAGAGCAATATCATAAAACCCTTTCTTGTGAGGCAGAGTCGAGACTTTTGATCACTCCGAACCCGAATTTATTTCGAGAAGGGATGGTTATTTCTCTCTCAACTTTTAAGGATGAGATTGTGTTCATTTATGTGTCTAACTTCTTATGACTAGTGTGCAGAATCTCTATGTCTTCTTAGCGCGTTGGATGCTATCATTACGGAGAACTAGTAAGTTGGAAAAGTAGGTTTTGTAGGTGTATCTATAGTAAACCCTCGTGTGAGTTGTTCGTACCTTTTAGAATTATTTTGTTTGATTTGCTCGAGGACTATCAAAGTCTAAGTGTGGGGGAATTTGATAGGTGTCTAAAACACCTAATTTTATATCTAGTATTTATACTTTCTTTGCTATTGTCTTTATGAATTGTATCTCTTATGTTTGATTTTGAGTTTTATAGCTACTCTGGAGTCATGCGAAGGAAAAGAAGGAGAAATCATCAAATTTGAGCAAATAACTAAAATAGTCAGATGTATAATCGTCAGATGTATATTCGTTTCACGGGAAAATACTATTGGGAGCTGAGCCAAGGTTAAGGTGCAACTCTATGTGGAGGAATATTAAAAACAGGCCAGCTGTGGTTAAGGGGTTGTCAATCAGGATGGCCCTTATCTAATGAGTGGGGTGGTACTTATCCCTGGGGTGTAACCATCCAACCCAAACTATCCAACCCTAAAATCGAGAGAGTTTTCTATCATTCACAAATCTCACCTGAAAATGAGAAGAAAAGAAACACAGTTGTTGTTGCTGTTACTGCTTCAGACCAGATCGAGAAATAAGAGAGAAAATGGAGGCGCTGTGTCTGAGTTGCAGATATAGTGACTTTTAATGGTGGTTGTAGTCAAGATTCAGTAGATCGAGATGAAGATTCAGGGAAATATTGGAAAGGGATTTAATGGCAGAGAGTGAATTAAAACTCGAGAATGAAGAAGAAAAGAGATGAGCAGATGAAGATGTTTCTGAATCTGCGAGAGAACTGATGATGCTGCTTAAGGGTATCTAAATGAAGATGGGTTTGTTGCTAAAATAGGATTGTGGCTTCGAATCAGTTCAGAGACAAAATCGAATGGTTTGGTGAATTTCTGATGAACTAAAGAGGAAATTGATGGTGGAATTGTTATGGGTTTGTTGCAAAAGGTGGAGATAAGGTTATGATCAGAACTGAGAAGAAGAAACTGGTGAGTAATTTGAGAGAATTTGGGATCTCAGAAGCTAGGGTTTTGATGTTTGAGGTGCTTTTGTGTTGTTGAAGTTAAAGCTGAACTATTGGTGATGCTGTAATGAATGGAGCTGCTGCACTGAGGTTGTAAATTGGGTCTTTAACCTGAGATGGAGATGGGTTATTAGCTGCTTCAAGGAACTGTAATTGGAGTTTTTGGTGTAGGAACTGGAGCTGAGCATGGCAGCTGGTTGTGATGTTGAGAGCAAGAAGTGTTGAGCCACAGATGTAAGAGAATGACAGAGGATGAGTTGAGATCCAGCTGACATCTTTGTTGGTTTGAATCAGTAAGTTACATGGGTTGCTTCCCTTGGAGTTGTTGGTGGCAGAGCAAAGGAAGTTGAGATGATGCTGAAGTTGAATTGTAGGTTACGGAGATGGTCGGTGCAATAACTGATGGTGTTGCTGGCATTGAGGTGAAGTTGTGTTCAAGTGCATCTCAAGTGAACTTGAACTGCAGATAATAATTTGGTGTGGCTTTGCGGGTTTGTGCAAGTATGATGCTGAGAAGAATGATGCAGTGGCGTGGTTGGAGTTGCTGCGAAGATTATATGCAAGAGGTAGTGAACTGCAGGTGGTGTTTGTTAAGGATATGGTTGTGACTATGTTGGTTGCAGCGTCATGGCAGTTGCAGTGTGCAGGTGGGAGCTGTGTTGGCTTGCTAGTGAACAGTATGGTTGGAAATGGTGGTTCAGTTGGCAGTGGTTGTGATAACTGCAGTCAAGAAAACAAGAGCAATGAATTGTGATTACAGGGTTATAACTAATGGTGTTTGCTGCTACGGTGTTGAGATGATGAAGGAGGCATCATGAAGCTATGAATTTGAGCTAGGAAATGAGGGAATAGAAGATTGCAGAGATGTTTTGATGTAGCCTGAACTGGATGGAGATGCAAGAGAACTGCATCTGTGAAGTTATGCATTCAGAACTGCAGGATGGAGCAGCAGAAGATTAGTCATGCACCATCATTGTGCAACAGGAAGTTATGGCCTGTGTAAAGCTCAACAGCTCAGGCCTTTGGCCAAGACCAGTCATTTGCCTACTCAGATCTGACTCACCTAGTCAGATGCTGACTCATTCATTTACCTGGATGACTGTCTGGCTCACCTGACTCGGTATGACTCCCTGAGTTTAACCGAGCTAACTCAGTTGACCGACCGAACTGACTCGTTGACCGGTGACCGGGTGGACCTTGTCGGTCACCTGAGATGTTTCCGGTGACTTTTCCGGCCAATTTCCGGCGCCGACACCAGTTCTCCGACAATATATTTTTGACATATTTTCACATGGGTATTCCTCACATATGGGCTTGGTGGACATCTTGCTATTGGACTTTGGGCTTTGAAGACCTAATTTTGGAAAGATGAAAAGCTACAAAAAGGGAAGACTTTTACTTTTTTTTGTGGGGGGGATCACGTATTTTTCTACTTGGAGTTTTGGAGGAGAGCGGCGATTCTACTAGGATTTGTTTTTCGCATATTTTTTATTTCATTATTTTATGATTATGATTATGATGAACTCAAAATCTATGAGTAGCTAAATACTATTATTGGTTATGGGATAAAAGTTGATTTCTCAAGCATGATATTTAAATCAATGGATTAGTTTTGTCTCAACTTTGTTGTTTATGTTTCATTGTTAATATTGTTGCATGATTTGGGTGCTAGTTTGATTGAGTCCGGAATCAATTAGATTGGTCTTCATATCTTTTGCTAGATTAGGTTTTATTATACGAAAAAGTGATAAATTCCTGGTTACAAGTAGCATAAATGTGAGTAGTGCTTGTAGTGATATATCCTACTAGTTACATATGAATCATAGCCTTAGTTAAATCGAATTAGTGCTTTTACACGTTCGGTTGCTTTGATTATTCTTATTCCATAAAACTTATTGCTCTTAGGGAGTTAAACTTAATTGTGCTTTTACACTTTAGGTTGCTTTCTAGGTAGAATTCACATTTGCATCTTTTAATGTGGCTGTGGTGAAATCACGGAATTAGCGGGATATTCTTGCGATCAAGGTATCCTAGGTCTTTTAATAAATGAGAGATTAAAATATCAATTCTAGTCATTGATGAAAATACATGTTTGTGAATGATATTATCCCGTGAACAATATCTCCTCCTTATTGATTATTCAAATTATTTTATTGTTTTCAATTACTTTTATTGCTTTGCTAAAACAAAATCCCCCATTAGTTACTAAGAAACTGAAATTTTATAACAACAAAAGCCTCTCTGTGGGAACGAACTCTTTCTTACCACATACTATATTTATATTTAGTAGATTGAGAAAGTGAAATTATTTTTGACGCATACGACTGCGATCAGGAAGCTTTCATAATCCACTTGCATCACATGAATGAGGAAATATTTGCATGATCCTGACTGATATACCCTTGACGCGAGTAAAATCGGTTTATGCTTTCAGCTCAATGCCAAAGCAAAACAAAGAATATGGAAATAGACTTACAATGACCTATGTTTGTAAGTCTAAGGCATATGCCTAGACAGGACTCCGAAGTCAGTGATGCATGCAAAAATGCATCGCATTAGCCTTTATATCCTTGCACGCTTAGCAGAACAAGGGTAAGTAGGAAAGATGAGGAGATACGTATGGAAACTATGTTTAAGGCATCATGCTTGCAAAGCATACTTGGAAATCCAAATCAACGTGCATTTTCCTGGTGAGAAGTAAAGCGTTACGGTTCTATCACTGCGTTACAAGTGGCACATCGGGGAGTTTCGACCTGCGTTGGAGGCGAAATTTTTCGGTGTATCATATATTTTCTTATGAAGTTCTTAGTATTGAAATGTGTTATACTTGATGAGAAGGCATGTGTACTATAGAGTATGATCTTCTATGAAAACATACTTTGATATTCTGCCTTTTATTTTGTAAAACTATTAAAGGTGTGTATTAGGTGTATTTTACATATACTTAATTGTCTATGTATTGTTGTTAGCGGGATCATATATCATGGATCCTCGTGATATTTTAATGGTGGTATACTTGATGAGAAGACATGTATACTATAAAATATAAAATACGATCTTCTATGAAAACAAACTTTGATATTCCAAGTTCTAATTTGTAGAACAACTATCAAAGGTATGTATTAGGTGTATTTTACATATACTTAATTATATATGTATTTTTATTAGCGAGAAAATATGTCATGGATCCTAATGAAATTCAAATGAATACTCAACGAGATAAAGAACTAAATTCAATGAAATTCAAATTGAACACTAACGTTGATGGCTCCCCAAATCCATTAAGTATAACCACATAACAAGAGAAAAAGATCGAAACTAAAGTGAGTTTTAGAGTATACGTTGGTTATGATCGATTTTACAAAGACAAATCAAATAGATCCCAACAAAGTGCGTCACAAATATGGCATGTTGCAAATTATGCGGAGACGATATGTCTGCGGATCCTAGTACTGGCACGTCACACCTCAAAAACATACTAAAGTTATTTGAAAAGATAAAAGAACTTTTTCATCGCAAACCTTAATTGCCCATGATGCAAAAGAAACCTTCACTTTTTAAAAATTTATGCAAGTTAGAGCAAGAAATAATATCATGAAATTAATTATTTTGCAGGAACTTCCTTTTCAATTTGTTGAAAATTGATTTTTAATGTACGAATGACAACTTGCATCTTAAGTTTGTTAGTTTTGGCCTAATTATTGTTCAAAATAATATTTTAATTGCAGAGAAGATAAAGAAGGTTTAAAGAAAATTCTTTTAAAACATTCAGTAAAATTTTTGTGACATCTACATATAACCAAGAAAGGCACCACCATAGTTTTTGCTATTGATATAGTAGTATGAACTTGAGTGAAGCTGTTAAAGTTGGTTTACAGTAAAATAATTGCTCGCCCACTGTTCGAACACTTTTGATCTAGCAGCATCTCACCCAACTATTGAAGTATTAGCAGTATTCAATAAAGTCAGATAATTTTGACATATTTTTTATTTATCATATGTTTATATTCGTATAGAGTCATGATGTGACGAGGTCACTCTCGTGGCAGCTAATGTAAGAGTGCATATCATATCATCTATATACACACATCTCCAGGCAAATTTTAGAAAGTAAAAATATTTTTATCATTTTTTTCTTCTTATGAATTCTCACATGCCATGTTATTTAGTTTAAACCCATCTTAAGAAATCGTAGATCTTTTACCTTCTAAGAGCTTCTCCAATGGTAAATATATGTGTTTCATACGTGACATCACTTTTAAGACATCCTCTTGATCTAAATTCCTAAATATTAGGGGGAAAATGATTTTATCTCCAACTCATAAAGTTTAATATTTTTTTTAACTTATTTGTAGGTATATAGTTCGCCAAAAATATCTTCATATTTATTTTTCAATGATTTTTAGTAATAAAAGTGTGAAGACATCATATAGGTGAATGTCTAAAACTAGAGGTTCACTTAAACTTTTTTTTTACCACATCATCCTTACAGTAAAGGGTTGAAGATGATTTTTTATAAATGTTATTGTGTATCACCTGGATTGAGACTTTCCTCTTCACACACATTCCATTGGAGAAGCTCTATAATTAATTATACTTTTACTTTTTCTTCCTGAAAACCTAGAACAATAGGTTTTATTTTCCCACTTAAAGCATCTCAAATGCTAGGGGTGGAATTCATAAAAGGCATAACATGTAGGATTTAACACTTTTTTTTACCAAAAGTTTATCTCCAATGCTAGGGAGAAGGTTAATTAAAGATGATGACATGGCTGCCATCTCATTGATGATTTTGAGGGATTAATTATGAGGAGAAGGATTTTGGGGGATTAATTGTGAGGAGAAGATTAATAACAAATGACAAGTTTTTGCCTCGGATACTAAGCCGGGACATCAAATTAAATGCAAATCCCAAGCCCGCCCAATAAATTAATCCAGGCCAGGCCAGGGAGTGCCCATGAATACGATCGAGCTCGGGAAGGCCAGCACACCCTAGGTGAGACCAGTGGCCATGGGTTTTTTGTTTTATTAACCACCATGCCAGGTGTAAGCTTTTTTTTTTTTTTTTTGTAAATAAGGCATTGTATAAAAAACTAAGACTCGGAAAGAGCCGAGGTTACAAAAGAAGTAGATCCATCTAATATGGGGCTTGAGGAGCTTCCAATATTAGATTTATCTACTAAGAGTTGTTTCCTACAACATATAGGAGGGATTATATCCCATTCAATAGAATGGTTTACAGTTTTATCGAATTTGGAAATGTTATCTGCTACTTGATTTCCTAGTCTAGGAACAATGAAAAAACCCAAAAACTTGGTACAAAGATGAGCTAATCTATAGGCCTCATGCATATACGCTCTTTCCCTCCAAGAAATGTCTGTTGTCTTGCCATTGATAAAGTTAAAAATGCTTTCACAATCTCCTTCAATACTAAAACTGATGATCTGCTTTTCCATGGCCCAGGTAGCTGTTTGCCAGACTCCTATAACTTCTACTTCTTGTGGGTCGAGACCTCCTGCGAGTCCTTCTTTTCCTCCTTCACAATCTCTTGTTTCATTTCTCAATATAAAAGCATAAGTAGATGGAATAGAATTAGAAATCCAGGTAGCATCAACATTAAACTTCAAGTTTCCTGTACTTGGAGATTTCCATATGGAACTATGTTTCTTTTTCTGCTTAATTTTAGAAGCAATTTTTTTTGTGGACCAGAACTCAATATGACGTGTGATTTCTAAGTTTAAAACAATACTATCCTTGGTTTTGTTTTCAAAAACTCTGTCACATCTTTCCTTCCAAATGAACCACATTTTTGTGAGTAGGGTTTCTAAAGAAATGTCCTTCCTGGGATTAGTCATCCAGGTCTTGCAAAGCTCTAACAGTATTTTGGATTGATCTATGTTTAAAGAAACAGGGTTAGGAGCAGAATTCCAAATAGAGACAGCATAAGGACAGTGAAATAGTAGATGTTCTGTAGTTTCAATATCATTGTTGCACATAGTGCAAATAGGGGATACATCTTTAACTTTTCCATAAAGCTTAGCATTAGTAAGCAGAGCATCTTGTACGCATTTCCATAAGAAGAGTTTAATTCTTTCAGAGATATTGATTCTCCACAGAGATCTCCAGAAAGATTCAGGTAGTAAAAGACTAGTGGTTTCCAAATTATTTTCATTCAGTTTGTCATACATAGATTTAACAGAAAACTCCCCTGATTTAGTGAGTGTCCACCTGATTTGGTCCTTCTTTAGTTCATGGTTTTCATTTCTAAATAGATGAATTTGTTTAATCTTCTCAGCAATATTACTAGGGAATATGGAATAAATAAGTGTAACATTCCAGGAAGCAGTTTCTGAATCAATCAAATCAGATACTTTTATGAGATAGTTGTTATTGGAATTCTTTAAGTAAGACAGATCTTGGGTTTATCCAGGTATCCAATTATCATCCCAGATGTTTATATCTTCTCCATTTCCTACTTCCCATATACTGTATTTTTGTACTAAATCTAGACCTTGTTTAATACATCTCCATGTCCAAGAGCTTCTAGAGTTAACCTTAGACCTAAAACGAGATTTGTTTCTGAAATATTTTGGACCTAAAGCTTTGACCCATAAGGCATTAGGCTCATTTAGAAGTCTCCAGGCTACTTTGGCTATCATAGCTAAATTAAATTTCCTAGCATCTCTGAAGCCTAGTCCTCCCTTAAGAATAGGTTTACAAAGATTAGGCCAAGTTTTGGGGTAGAAACCTCCCCTGCCAGCCTCTTTCCCCCACCAGAAGTCTCTTTGTAGTGCATTTATTTTGTTAGTTATAGTTTTAGGAAGTAGGAAACATCTCATTAAATAAGATGGGATACTAGAAAGAACTTCTTTATTGAGTATAGATCTGCAGGTTTGAGCAAGAACCAGACTTTACCATCCTTTGGATTTAGATTCCATTCTCTCCAGAATGGGAGTAAAAGTTTTTATTTTTGATTTTTCCATGAACAGGGGGGCTCCTAGATATGGATCTTTAAGGTTAATATCTTTTATTTTTAGTAATTTTGATATCATCCTTTGATGTTTAGGTTCTACTTTCTTACTAAAGAAAACTCCTGATTTTTCGAAATTTATAACTTGTCCAGAGGCTGTACTAAATGTTGCTATTGTGTCCAGTAAGTTTTTACATTCCACCAAGTCTGCTTTCACAAAGAGCAGACAGTCGTCAGCAAAAAAAAGGTGTGAATGGATTCACTTTTAGGTGTAATTCTAACACCATGAAGGAGTTTTTTCTGTTCCTGTAAAAGCAATAGCCTAGAGAAAATTTCCATGCAAATAATGAAGAGATAGGGTGAAAGTGGGTCACCCTGTCTAAGACATCTAGTAGGTTTGAAAGTCACTCCAGGGCTACCATTCGGCAGAACAGCAATGGAGGTTGTTGAAATACATTGTTCAATTAGTTTGCACACATTATCATTGAAACCGAAAGTTTTTAAGGCATTTAGGAGAAAACTCCAGTTAACTCTATCGAATGCTTTGGACATATCTATTTTAATTCCTAGACCTCCTGTTTTAACCTTTTTCTTTTTAAAAGAATGTATGATCTCCTGAGCTACTATAATGTTATCCGAAATCTGTCTAGAAGATAAAAAAGCTGATTGGAAAGGAGATATTATTTTTTCTAAGGTTGGTTTGATTCTGTTAGCCAGTAGTTTAGCAATAATTTTATAAGTAGTATTGCATAGACCAATTGGCCTGTATTGACAAGGTTTCTTAAAATTTTTAAGTTTAGGAATGAGAAAAAGAGGTGTTAAGTTTAGGTCTGGGTTCATAATTTTCTGTTTGAAGAAATTTTGGATTGTATCAGTAACTTGAGCACCTACTAAGCTCAAGTTATGAATGAAGAAACTAACTGGGAAACCATTAGGTCCAGGGGATTTGTTGGGTTTCATGTTTTTAAGGACTAAGAAAGTTTCCTCTTTAGATGGGATAGTTAGGATTCTATCATTGTCATCCTTGGAAATAGTAGCAGGAATGTCCTTAAAATAGGATCTAATAATTCTACTTTTGGAGAAGTCTCACAGAAGATAGATTGAAGGTAAGAAGTTAGAGATTGGTGAATTTCTCTCCTTTCTTTTGTAACCTGATTTTGATCATTAGTTAAGCTATGGATAGTGTTCCATTTTCTCCTTCTCCAAGTAATATTTTGGAAATATTTAGTATTCCTTTCTCCTAAGTTGATAATATTGTCTCTTGATTGTTGTTTAGCAATTGCCTCTTGAGTATCGTATAGGGCTTCTAGTTCTTGTAGTTTATTTTTAATTTTTTTCTGCTGATGTAGAGTAACTCTTTGGGATTGTAAGTTTTCTATCTCTTTGAGTAATGTATTGATTTTTTTGAAGGGTAGACCAAAGATGTTCTTTTTCCAGTCAGCTAGATTTTCCCCTACTTGTTTAAGATTCAGAACTAGACCAGTTGATGCTTCTAACTCAGTAGAGTCCTTCCAAGAATTATGAAGAACTTGTAGGCAAGATAAGTCTTTCAACCAGGTATCGTAGAATTTAAAGACCCGGGCTGTTTTAGGCATTGAGGAATCTAGAGATAACACTATGAGACTGTGATCTGATCCTACTGCTACTAAGTGAGTTAAGGAAGCATTAGAAAATTGGGAGTGTCATTCTGAATTAATCACTGTCCGGGCTAATTTTCCTAAATATTTTGATTTCCCTCTATGTGATTATCCCATATGTAATCATTACCAATATATCCTAAGTCGTAAAGTCCCGATCTTTCTGGGATGTTAGCATAGTAATCCCTATTATTTTTGTTAAAAGGTAGTCCTCCTGCGATGTGCTCAGTGCTCCGGTGACTTTCTCTCTCTAGAACCTTCAGGAAACTGCGGCTTTAAAACTTCTCCGTTCTTGTCCCAATCCTATTTTCTGCTCCCGAACTTTCTAAACTCTTCTCATCTATTCTACTCTCTTCACTCCTCTTTACTCACCCCTCTTCATTCAATCAAAGACATTAAAGCACAAAACTCTCGAACTTTCAATTTTTGTCTCCAACAAAAACTTCTCAGTTCCTTTTGTTTCGAGTTAATCAGCAATGGCAATGGCTATCAGAAGAACCATCACAACCCCCAATCTCCTAAACAAAATCTTCCACCCAATTTGTTCACCAGCTAGGGCTGTTATTCCATCATCAACTCGTTTCTTTAGCGATAGCAGCAGCACTCAAATGCAGAATCGCGACGAAAATGAGCGAGGAATTGATATTGATCGAAGATCTTCTGATTCTCTCTCTCTCGCGGCCGCGATACTTATCCTAGTCTCTTCTCAGGTAATGCCAATCAATTCGTTAATTCATAATTTTATACTACTATTTCCCATTTTGCGGTTTTGGGTGCTTAATTCAGTGTTCTTTCTATTTACTGCAGATGTATTTGATCCATTTTCGCCAACAAGAAGCTTGAGTTCACTGTTCAACATGATGGACAACTTCATGGATTCTCCATTCACTAACCCTAGAGGAGGACTTGGAAGCGGCGGATTAAGAAGAGGATGGGATGCAAGAGAAGATGAGGATTCTCTGTGTCTTAAAATTGATATGCCTGGACTTAGCAAAGAAGAGGTCAATGTGTCTATTGATCAAAATACGCTCACTATCAAAGGAGAAGGTGGAAAAGAGACGGATGATGAAGAAAGTGTTAGAAGATACAGCAGCAGAATTGATCTTCCCCCAAAGGTTTATAAGTTGGATCAAATTAAAGCTGAAATGAAAAGTGGTGTATTGAAGGTTTTTGTTCCTAAAGTGAAAGAGGAAGAAAGGAGTGATGTTGTTCAGGTCAATGTAGAGTGAGGAAACAAGCAGTGGTAGTGTCTAGCAAGGAACCAGAAAGAGTTTTTGTGTAAGGTCCGTGTTTTCCCTTTGTACTTGTCGTTTCTTGTACTGAGCTGATGTAAAACGTAGAGTGAACATATGAATATGCAGTTTATCTTTGGAATAAGTTGGTGGTGTGTCTTTATGGTCTGCTGATCTGCTCGAAGTGTTTACTAGAGTATCAGCTGCATATTTTGTTAATTTGTGGCCAATAGCTGAAAGTAAAGCCATAATTGTATTCACATAGAGATCAAATCAGCTCACGCATACACAATATGCTAGCTAGACTGACAATCAATCAATATATTAGCACAGAAGAACATACTGAACACTTCAATTTTTTGGTGCTAATCGCAACAAGTAGTGATGGGCTTCATGAAGAGATAAAATAAAACAGCATATGAAGAACTTTTAACAGCCGTAAGACCTTCAATGATGGTCTCTTTGTTGCTGCCACTGATTATTATTCGGCGATCCTTTTTCTTTTTCTTATTCTTCATCATCATTTTCTTCTTATTATTTGAGATTAGTCCTCTCATTGTCACTTGTCCTTTACCGACGTCCACCACGCAGTCCTCCACTCCTGTTGCATCCCTCGAATATTAATTTGTGCAATTCTTATCAGGTCTAGTTTCTAACAGTTTTTGTTTGAAATTAATGGAGCCAGCACAAATGCAAATGCCGGTACGTTTTTTTTTTTGTTTTTTTGACCATATTTGCTATTTCATGGCATAGCCCCGATAATTCAAAAATCTCATGGAGTTGGGGTAATTGTTCCAGATATTACTCAAGGAAAACTAACACGGTAGGTAGAATCTTAGCATTAACTACTGTAGTAGTACTTTGGTGTAGGAATTACCGTTCATCTTGGAAATTAACTGCGATACTCTTTCTTGGCAATGATCACAGCCCATGTTTGCACTAACCACGATCACCTGAAACTAGATCATAATTTTATTATGGTCATGACTCAAGACCATCCAAATATTTAATCAGTTCCACACAAGTCTAAAACCGGTCGATTTTGAAGTTCTCGAGCAACTTGCCCCACACCTAGACATATGAAACTAAATAATTAAGTAGGCCCGGGTTTAAACCTTAAGCCAGGAGGATCCAAGGTTGAGGTTACCCCTTCTGTATAACATTCCATCAAACCTCAAAAGTCTAGAAGTTGACACTTTTATCTTTATGTTGCTTTGATCTTCTTTCTTTTTTAATGATTAAATTGAAAGATGCTAACACGCAAAAATAAGATTGTATAATTATTTTCATATCATCCAAGACTCTCTCAAGTCTCAACTTTGTTGTGCACAACCTTTACTTGTTTGTCTTTGGATTCTAAATGGATAACCAAATGGGCCCTCATTTAGGTTGAAATTTCTATAAGATTAGGTTAATCAAATGATGATTGTCATTATAACAATGGACCTATTAAGGAGTACTTATGATATTTGATAATGATCAACACAAAAATCATCAGACTTGTCATCTATGGAAGTTGGAAAATACTATCATGTCATGGGTACGCCAAAAGTGACGCAGTTACTAGTTTGTGACTTTATGCAGAGTTGTAAAATAAACGAGCTAAAGCAACTAATTTAACATGCTCTAATGAGGCTACAAAGTGACTCATGTCTCATGGTTGTACATATCTCAGTCTGTAGTTTAAAAAAAATAAAGATTTTAAATTGATCGTAGAAAACAATAAAGTTGGTTAACATTTGCATAAAATCTTCTTAGGCCAGCTATGTCCACTCATTACTGACCATTATGATTTTTCCAGATATCTCACTTGGTTCAGAAAAGAAGAAAGAAGAACAGATTCTAGAACCACATCTTGCAGTATGTATCAAATTGTCCTTTTAATAGAATTCAAAGATTCAAGTTTTATTCAGACAAACACAGAAAATCTTGAAGAAGGAATTCAAAGAAAAGTGGACTAATTAAACAAGAATTCAGAAATAATTTGCCTACTTTTTCAGCTCACCGGAAAGACATAACAGCCAGTTAAACGGAAAAAAACAAAGAGAGGATAATAGTGATGAAAAAACATTATGAACAGAAACACCAATTCTATTGTAACTAAAATGAAGCAAGAAATTTTCATAAACTTACTGCTGGAAGAGTGAGATTCTCTGCGTATTTGAGTGCTTGCCTGTTTTCAATTTCTTCCATTATATTCAATCGTCCTCCTCCACTTGAATTTCATGCATATATATATAAGAAACTTAAACAAATTTCTTGTTCTTATCTCCCTTTCTCTCTCTCTATGTAAACGCAATTGTAACACTTCAATGGAGAAATTTGACTATTAGCTGCAAAAGATTACCAGAATATTTGATTGTATTCAATATGGAGATGAGGATTATATTTAGTACCCTCAGACGAAATGTTCTGGATATATCTATATATATATATATATATATATATATATATGAAGAAAAAAAAAATAGGCGAGGGAGAGGGAGAGGGCTGCTAAGTGCTGACAAGAAGAGGGAATCAGTCATGCTTACTTATGCAGGTTAACGACTAATAAAATATTGAGTAATCCTCTCCTACCCTTTTTTTGATTGTTAGGTGTCCTTTTCATCATCGCCGATAAGAAAAAATCCAAAAGAAAGGCAATTTGGCTCGTGCTCAAAATATCCATGACATCACGATCTAAATCCCGCAATCCCAAAAATGAAACTCACACTTTGGCAATTTTGCTCATGCTCGAAGAAACATTTAGAATGTCATATAAGTCCCCTTGGAAAGGCTCGTGCAAAAATTACTACTCCCTCCGTCCCACTATTAAGTGACCTAGTTCAAGTTTGCACAATTTTTAAGACAAACAAGGAAAAAAGTACTTTTAAGCACATTTTGTAATTATATCCTTATGGATAATAAATAGTGAAATTTCAAATTACACCACGGATGTTCTCAAATTTTGTACCATTGAAAAGCATTTTAAAACACCTACGTAACGAATATAAACATGACTATCAAATTATGCATATTTCTTATATTTCTTATAATCAATTAAAAAGATAATTTTAGAAATATCAACTTGTTTAGTGATATAGGTCACTTAATGGTGAGACAAAATCTAAAAATAACTAGGTCACTTATTAGTGGGACGGAGGGAGTATGTTATTTACTGCGCAAATAGTAAGTGTAATATCAAGCTGCCTTATAAGATCCCAAACCAACACATTACCTTTATAAATATGTACAGTGCAAATTGCATTTTCATCTGTTTATGTATTGAAGTGTGTAAAGTTATTCATGTCCTCTCTAGCAGACAATGAATGTAAGCACTGTAAAACTGACATATATTTTGTCATCCTATATCATTTCTTCTTTAATCGGATTAGTTTCATATTTTAAACACTGTCTGCGGCTGATCATGGCAAGAGCAAGGCAACCAATAGTGAATTAAGCTAAAAAAGAAATACAACTTTGTTTCAATGTCCATTACTCCATTAGCATATACAATAAAATTAATCATACCAAGTACAAATTGACTTTATATCTCCAATAGGCTTTGAAACCACGCAGACTTCGTTCACGTCTATTTGGTACTCGAGATAACTCATACCTAATTACCTATATTCCTCTAGGCATTTTGTTTAATGTTAGTGCACACATCGGCCTCACCTAACTTTCTTGTTTCTGGACTTCTTCTTTCTTTTCAAGATTCTATTATCCCAAGGCTGCCCTTTCATATAGAAATGCAGCTGGAGGACCTTTTCCTTCCAATTTTTGCATGAAAACCTACAATGAAAAGGTTATATATATGATTTCTTACACTATGTTTGTTTACTCCTGACTCATCTGAGTCGTCTGGATCTGAGTCATTTGGATCTAAGTGAAATCACCTGACTCATCTGGATCTGATTCGATATGTTTGTTTTGAATCAGATCTGACTCATCTGACTCAAAAAACGTGAGTCAGTGGTTTGGTCCAGTGAGTCAGGGGTATTTTGTTACCTGACTCGAATGGGTCCGAGTCAGGGGTTATGTCTGAGTCATAGGTCGAGTCAGATCTGACTCAAAATGCAAAACAAACGATCTGACTGCTGACTCGGCCCGAGTCAGAAATTAACTCAGATCCAGACGACGAATCAGCTGCAAACAAACAAGATGTAATGATATACAAAATAATGATATACAACTAGGATCGGTCTAGGATCTAAGAGAAATTCTGAGTCGGAAATCCCAATCATACAAAATAATGATATACAACTACACTCTACAGTCTACAGGGTAAAGTATACTCTGCACTTACTGGCCACCTGATACAGAAACAAATAGGAAGCCAAGCTGTAAATGTATATTCTAATTAATCTGTAAACTTATAATAGTACCATATTTTAATCTTTGTCTTTGGTAAGCCTAATCTCTTTAACATGGTTTTGCCATGTTAAGGCCACCAAAGAAGTTTTTTATATGTTGCACATTGCACGCACGCCATATAAGACTAGGGTTAATGGGCTTCATGTTTCGCCAACAACTTAGAATGTATAATAAAAATTAGGAACGATTTTTTGGGACCATGGTTTTTTTGGGGACCATGGTTTTATTTTGGGCAAAAGTATTAGAAGTAATTTTAGGTCACCCCCTATCTAGTTATTTATTTAATACCTAATTTATCCTCTTAATTAATTTTAGATTATGATTTAGTTAAAAACAATTAGTGAGATTAAATTAAAAGATGAGTTTATTATTAGTTGAGTAGAATTATTGAGAGAGTAGAGTTAGAGAAGATGAAGGAGAAAAACATGGAAAATAATTTTTTTTTCCAATTCACTAAGTTTGAGTATTCAAATGATGAAAACTCATCTGATTCTTCATCTCCATCCTCTCCTAGAATATTTGTTAATCTTCAAAATGATCCGGATTTGAACTTGATTTTGAACAGTTCGGTTACTTTTTATGAAGAACAAGTAACCGAACTCATCTGAAGTTGTAGTTCAGTTGCCCCGTGAGATGAACAAGTAACCGAACTCATCTGAAAGTGTAGTTCGGTTACTTGTTCCAAACACGCAGGTTACCGAACTCTCTAATAATTTCTAGGAGTTACAGCGTTATGTTCGGTTGGTTCTCAATTAACCGAACTTTGGTGTACAAAGTTCGGTTGGTTCGCAAACTGCATGCACTTTTGATCTAACCGAACTTTACGTAATATAAGAGTATATAAGTTTACAAAGTTCGGTTCTTTCGCAAACTTGAACCTAACAGCTAACCAACAGAACTCTGAGTTCGGTTTCTGCGATAAAATTGTGAAGTTACCGAACTTAACAAACAAAAAAAATGTGAAGTTCCAGCATCTATTGGCTAAGTTCGGTTACTTTGTAGTTTTAAAAAAATTTGCGAACAAACCGAACTATATTGGCTAAGTTCGGTTATTTTGGAACTCAACATAGTGGCCACAACAACACAGTTCGGTTAGAATGGGTTTGTTTTTTTTTTTTTCTGTTCTAAGGGTGGAGTTCGGTTACTTTGTAATTTAAATTTTTTTTGCGAAACAACCGAACAGAGAGTTCGGTGACTTAGTTTTAAATCCAATAGAACCGAACTGTTCTTCGTGTTCTTCACTTTCAAGAAGTTCGGTTAGTAAAACTAGGGTTTTTTGGAAAATCGACCTAACCGAACATGGCTCTGTAACTCCTATTAAAACCATATTTTGATGATTTCTATTCAATTGAAGCAATCAAAGTCAAATTAAAGCGAAGGGTTGTTGGAAAACACCTCCGGAGTGGTCCCATGGCAGAATCAGGTTGCGGCTGGCGTCTTTTATACCCGATAAAATTATTATGTAACCGAACTTAATTATGATTGCATTGATGTTGTTACATTTCTTAAATAGGCGGTGGTGGTGGTAGGAGGTGGTGGTGGTAATCAGTGGTTGGTGGTGGTGATAATCGGAGGTGGTGGTGGTGGTAATCGGCGGTGGTGGGCGGTGGTGGTGAGAGGAGGTGGTGGTTATATATATAGGTGGTTATTAGGTTGGTTTTAAATTAAATTAGGTTAAGGGTAGGTTAGTCATTTCAACGTTTTAGGACACCCCTTATCACTATGGGGAAGGTGGCCTAATAAAACCATGGTCCCCTCAAAAAAACCATGGTCCCTAAAAAATCATTCAAAATTAGCTTACAAAGACGTTGACCTGAAACCATGATATTAAGATAATGGATAATAATTAGAGCTGGCAAACAAGCCAAAACCCGCGTGTTTGCCCGGCCTGGCCCGTAAAAAACCCGCACCCGGCTCGGCTGGTGTCTAAACAAGCCGGGTTAGGGTTGGAGAAATGCCGGCTTGTGAGTAAACGAGTTAACCCGTCCCGGCCCGTAAAACCGCTGGTACAACCCGTGAGCCTGTTAACCCCCCACACGTGTCCCTCCAAAGTCCAAATACCCCCACTTGTCTCTTCGTCTCTTATTTTTTTCATTACAGTACCAGTCAAATATTTAATGATATAAGAAAGGAGAAAGAGACGAGTTTGTTCAGAGATTTAAAAAAGAAAAAAGAAAGGTGCAACTGTGTAATTTATTTCTCACAAGTTCAGGTCTTCTCTATGTGAACCAAGTCTCAATATCGCGAAAGCAATGGGTCTGTTTGAATTGATTTTCACCTGATGCAATTGTTGATCTGAGAGAAGGGTTACAAGGAATAAGAGGAGAGAGTTGTATATACTCAAAACAAGTTACAGGGAATTGATTTCATCTGATGCTACTCAAAACAAGCAAGTAAAATCGAACCCACCTTGTTTTTGCCAAAATTACATGTTTAATTGTGTTAATTTTGATATCGAAATGCAATTTTATTTTTAGGGTTCATAAGATATAGGGGTTTTTCTGTTTTGTATATTAATTAGGGTTTATAATCCAAATTGAAGATTTTGAATGATTAATTTGATGTGACAATGGTTCAATTAGGGTATACCGAGATTGGGTATTTCTTCCTGATTGAGTGAAATTGAATGAGATAAATATGATATGAATTATAATTACATCATGAATGAACGAAAATTGATGCCTCTATATGAACTCAGGTGTTGGTGGCGGTGGTTTGCAGTGATGTTTGTGTACTTGAGTTGTTGGTGTTTGAACTCAGGATTTGATGGTTGATGATGAAGAAGATATGAGAGAAATAGATGAGTTGTTCAGATACGAAGAGATGGGGGTTTGATTTGAATGGGTTTATGTCGGTGTTACTAGCCAGAAATGGAGGAGGAAATGAAGGTTAAGATTGGGTTTGTGCTGGATTGGGATTTGGCAACAGAGTGTATGGTAGTTCTTGTAAGGGTTTAGAATGAAAGATATTGTCGAGATTTGGATGATTGGTGGAGGTGGAGATGGCTATGTATTCCGGTGGTGTGTAGCCGAGATTACCAAGGGGTTCTGGTGACGTGAATCTGAGAAGCCGAGATGGGAAAATGGTGGTGTTGCAGGTGATTATCATGGGTTGTTGTTGTTGGTTAAAGCTTAAACGGAAGTCTTTGTAAATTTTCATAAATTAAGTAAATTAATTTTTAATTTTATTTTTAATTAAACAAGTCGGGTAACCCGTAACCCCGCAAGTTTTAACCGTTACGGGCGCGGGTTGAAGAAATGACGACCCGTGAAGAAAATCAACCCGCAAACTTTGGCCCGTGTTAACCCGTACCCGTGTAACCCGTAACAAGCCACCCCGGCCCGCCCGTTTGCCAGCTCTAATAATAACCTAAGCTAATCATAGATTTTTCTTTCAACATCTTATGATTGTTATCCAACAAGAGGAGATTGCTTCGTCTTTTTTTCCTTTCCCGTGATCGACACTTGAGACAGTTTGTTGTTGAACTATTTGTAAGATGGAAAATAATTCTATGATGTGGCTAGGAGTCGTTTTAAGGTGTGAGGGCTGACCAACTTCTGTCACTGCAAAGTAAAGTCATCAGGAATCTTGCAAATTAAAGTCATTAGTAACCTTGCATGTATGACATCCAATGAGGGTATGTTATAGTTAACTATTGGTAACATATTAAATGCAAGTTTAAAATCTGGTATTAATAAAATTGTCTCGATTCAAAACCATTTGAAGGCCATAGTTAAAACCACAAAAGTCACCCTTACGCAACCAATTCACCCTACGCTTTGCAATTCTAACAGATCAATTTTTGTATAATTTATACATAAGAATCCAGTTTAAATTAAAACAAAAGTAGATAACACTACAGAAAGAAAGAGAACCACAATACGATGGAAATAAGTATACAGAATTAGCTGTACACGTACCACTCATTTCAAGCTCATGTGCTTCCTACTGGATACGTGTCTTCAGACAATCGAAGAATTTGCATGGCTTTGTACTAAATTGCATCGGTACGTAATTTTTCGAAAATCTTCAAGACTTAGCTATTAGAAAAAAAGAAAAAAAAGAAACAGGTAAGAGGAAACCCACTGATAAGTTTTACCAAGAATAACGTCTATGCAATTTCACTTGGATAGTGAGCATAAAAAAATTGTATAATTCTTCAGATGTCCAAGATATGTTAAAGTTCAATGCAGAGAATAGAATGTGCAAAAATAAAATTTCGCCCATGCCGACCCATTTGCAACTCCAATAAATGAAACACTCAGAGAACAGGTCAGTCGAGAAAGTGCACTTTACTTTACATGACTATAATTATTTTTAGAGGCTAGGATGTGGAGCATATTAACAGAATTCCTTTCAAAAGCATGTGATACTAAAAGCTGAATCATCTTTGTAAATTAATGATTACTTAGGTGGGAGAGATCTAACAAACTACAATGAAATGATAAGAATAGATGTAAGGATGTAGTTACCAACAGATATAGAGATGCTCGGAATTGACATGTGACATAGATTTGAACAAATAACCGAAGGACATAGTTCTCAACCGACTCACAATTGCTTGGAAGCATTTAGGATGATGATAATAATATAAATAAATATCATTCCATAGTGATGCAGGAGCAGTTTCCCCATGATCACTGGAATCAAACATGATTACGCCCCTCGGTGACAGATCTATAATATAAAGCGAACGATTTGGCCTTTCTATTAGTCATGTCATTTGGGAGCCTGGACTCCCTTCGGTACATAGGAACAGGATGTGACCATCTTACTCTTAATATGCACAAAAAGAAATACCAACCTTTCCATCTCCATCACTATCAAAGCAATGAATCATAGCAGCCATCTCCTCATCGGACCATGAAAAATCATGTTCAGTTGCTACTCTTTGCAAATCTCTTTTAGTTATACTCCCTTTCCCCGCTTCTGTAATGTCAACACTACACCTTATCAATGGATGCCAAAAGTAACACATGGTGAGAGTGAATGGAAGAATATATTACACACAATTATAAAATTTGGTTGATTTATGATAGAGATATTTCATTCTTAACCTATACCCAATGTCCTTATCGTCTTTTCATACTTTATGGTTTGGGTATTCATCATTCATTACATTAAAAGAGATATTTCTGCAACAGTAACAGGATAACTTAATAGGAATGAATAATGGACGTCATGCATGTTGTTAATGTTAATTAGAAGAAGAAAAACAGACAGGATTTAAAAGGCCATGTGTACAGTTAACAGCGATCGAATGAGAAGTGTCCCACTAATTCTTCAGAAAAATTTCTACACATGTAAAGCTGCTAGGAAGATCAGCATGAAACACTCACCATCAAACTGAAAGAAGCGAATGATCACCTGATCCTCCGTCATCTGCACCCGGCTCGTATTCTGAGCAACATAAAAGACTAAAGTAGTTCAGTAAATTCATACAAAATAATCATGGATTTCAACTGGGATAAAACTGTGGAGGGAGGGCCATATGATAGGAACAACAGTCAAAAGCAGAGACACACCGGCTTTATTCTTTTTCTCCTTTCATCATTTTCCTTGACTTTGCCTCCACCTTTTCTTTTAGTTAGATCAGCATCAGCCTTTGTTTTAGAATACTGAAGAGGCTCTTGATTCACAGCTTCTGAGCCCTCAAGCGAAAGAGCAATCGCCTGAATCAACATTGCACAAATGGTATACCTCTCTCAAGATTAATTGGTACTCAGTGTGCAGGCCATAAAAATATAAATTTTAGTACGAAATTTAGTTACTTTAGATACCACAGATTCCACCACAACACTAACAACTCGTAAAAGGACGATACATGTTGACGAAACCTAGACCATTTCATCAGGTTACCAGAACCGGTTCTGAATGATAAAGCTTTAACATATGACGAATTCAACCACCTTTTGTCTCGTTTCATTCTCCACCAGGCTCGAACATAAAACTAAAAATGATACAAAGGAAAAAGGAAAGTAAAACATTTTTCTACCGTCTCCCATGAGTTACCTGCATTAGAGCTTTTTCCTCATCACAAATGAAATCTGATTCACTTATATTCTTCTTCTTCCGCCGAAGTTGTTTCTTACCTTTTCTCCTTTTTGGAGAGTGTATGTTTTTTCCCTGAAAGAAGACGAACTCTAGAATATATCAGTAGGGTAAATACAGTGAAATCTTCAAAAGAGTAGTAAATATCCAGATAACATGTACATAGTACATGAACCAAGATAATATATCACAGCAGGTAACAATGTTCAATACCATAATGTCTAACGCACCCAGTAGAACTGTTTAAGCACCGGCGGAGGGTGCTTAAACTTGAACTACGGAAAGAGTAACCAAGTAAGAGGTTCATTGTTCACACTTACCTAGATGCATTAAGCGAAGATACAATGACATAATATCAAATATGCAGCACACCCAATCAACACAATTTCAATTACACAAGCATTCTATTAAATTTCACTAGAAAAATCTACTTTCAAAGATTAGAACTTTTAACCCAACTTAAGCAATTAACTTGTTATTTTACATAAATCCCTAGTCTAAACCCGGAAAGAAATATGATTCCCAAACAAAATATACCTGAAATAAATAAGAAATCATATTAAAAAAAAAATGTTGTTACCACCTTAGGACGACGAGAACGGGAACTACCAGCTTTGTTAATTTGATTAAATTCTTCTTCGTTCGAGTCTTCTCCGCTTGTAGAATAAGAAGAACTAACCCTAATTTCTTCTTCGCTATCAGATGGTTGTACATAATCATCATCATCATCCTTTTTGCTTTTCTTCCCTACTTTCCCCTTTTTCTGTTCATGTTGTTTTATTTTCCCTTTGGAACCAGAAGATAAAGTAGCAGCGAGATTTGGTAACCGTAAAGCTTCCAATCTTGCCCTATTCTCTTGAATCCTGGACAATCTCTGCTTCTCATATTCTGTCATTCCATCATTCCCTTTCTCATTATCGTCATCATCATTATCTGTAAATTCTTCGACCTCTTCGGAACTCGATTTACTAGAGTTTCCATCAGATTCTGATTCAGAAAGATTTTCCTTTACCATTTCGGAGAAATGAGGTATCCGATTTTTTTTGTTATTGGTTGGATTTTGACTAGAAGTGTTTACGGGTTCTTAGATTGAGAAAATAAGGGTTTCAAAGAAGTAGTGTAGTAGTGACTAGTGAGGTTACAGAACGCGGGAACACCGTAAGATATTTCATAAGTTGTTCTCCTGGATGATCATTCGGACATTTAGGGTTTTTTTCCGTAAGATATTTTTTCACCTATGGAATACCGTTTTTAATCGTAAGTATCAGTTGATTTTGGAGATGTGCTCGTATTCAGAGCAAATTTTTTTTTTTTTTTAAGCAAGGAATCTTTTCATTAATGAAAATTCGAGGTTACAATGAGTTTAAGATCGAAAATAAGATAATACAGAGTAACAAGAACATACCGTAAAAGTACAATACCGAGAAATCCGACAAGAGAAAGAGAAGGATTATCGGAGTAAGACAAGTACAAGTATGAATAAGATCCGATAAACTCGGAAGAAGGATGGTTTTTCTCGGAATTAACTTCCAACCATTTAGTTTGATTTTCTTCTATAGAAAGATGTGCTCCCAAAGTAGGAGTGATTTGCTCAAATCTCTTGTAGTTAGTGATGAAGCTTCCACCGTCAAAAGATCACCTATGGAGATTCCATCGCCGGATAAGTTGATGATGAAGATTCCGTTGCCGGAGACAACCAAGATAAAGATTTCGTCGTTGGAGAGCATGGAGAGCATCACTATTGATCTTAAAACCCAACCCAATAACCAAGAATCGCCATTAAAGCGAAGATAAACCTCAAAAGAGTAGATAAAACCACCATAATGGTGTAGATAAGTAAGAAACATGATAAAAACTACACTAAACTACTAGTTAACCAAGAAAACAAGGAATAAAGAAGAAATCTGCTCAGACCTAGTCCAAAAATGGACTAGATCTGAGCAGAGAAGGGTTGTTCTTGATGGTTGATGAGTGCCAAATATTGTATATATTTATCCCTTTTTGTTGGCATTTAACTCATCTTTTGCGCATTAATTCTACATTTTATCCCATATTCTGTATTTTCATTGTTTTCAAGAAGAAATATTTTTCTTACTTAATTTTGCATTTTTAGGTAACAAATAAAATCTGGATGAAGTGCGGAGCAAAAAGAGCAGAAAAGTAGTGAAAAGCCGGGAGGAATTACGCAAGGAAGCCGCGAAGAATGTTGCGCACAAGACCAAAAAGCTAGGAATGGGCTCAAGAAGGAAGAATTGTTCTTAAAGAAGATATGGGCTTGGCATACCCAAGGCCCAAAACCCTTACCCAAATCCATTTCCTTTATCCATACCCATTTCCATGAGAGCCGTCAGATTGGATCCATCTTGTCATCCAACGGTCACCTCATCATTGTGCATCAAAATCCGAAGTTCATATCAAA